>NC_136853.1:18486440-18671440 GCF_951799975.1 Gobius niger
CTTCTATGTCCTGATCCGAGCTCCTAACCCTTAAGACGTGGTAAGGTAAACTGTTAGATCCTTATGAAGTTGGGAACTAGAGCTTCAGCAGCATTTGCCCAATCCGAACATCCTTACCCAGAGCGGAAAACACAGGGGAAGTGACATCACCAGCAGCTGTTTTATGAAAAACTACTGTGCCTGTGTTATGTTATATTTATTTTAAAGTTTTAGCTTTGGGCTTTGATTGACAGGCCCTGGAGAAATGTGGAGGCTTGTTGCTGCTCAGCCCGCCTCACAGGGGCGGAGTTTCACACCTTTTGCCCTTTTTTCGGTACATACTCTGCAGGAGGAGATTGAGCAGCCATCATGGATTCTCTTTTGAATGGAGTAATTCATGTAAATGGGGAGGAGGGAGCAATGACCAATGGCTGCTTGTAGCAGAGATTGGCGACGACGACGCTAGGGGCCGACATTGCTGCAGTACCTCCATATAGTAGCGGCAGAACAAGCTAGTTTTACATTGCATGGCATTGGACTTAAGACACGTTCTAAACAACTGTAAAGCCTGGTGCCTATTTCTTAAAAACTTTTTATAGGTTGCTCCTGTGAAAACGCTGGGTTAGGCACAACTAAAGGAACCAGGATGGTTTTCATAAGTAAAATTTAAGAAATCTCATATACAAATGAGGGCCGGAGTGTTAGCATTGGAGCTGCGCGGCTATGACCGAACTACACGTCACACAAGGGCCGAGTCTACAGTGAAGATCCCGCCCTTATGCCCTTTTTAGGAACAGGCTTCGTCAGAGCTAAGGAGGAGGAGGAGTCTGTAAATCCACCATGATTTCCCCCTTGAATGTAGTTATTTTGTCAAACAGGGAGGAGTGAGTGATGACGGTCTATTGATAATATGTCTATGGCAATGACAGTCTTTAAGTCTATGGTGTCAAAGTCTATAGTGGGAAGCTTATTCTACCTTCTGATTGGATCATCATTTCGAGAACCAATACAAAACATATTCATAAACAACTTTTACATCATGTAAAATGTTATCAATATATGAACTTAAAAACATGGCATACCGTGATAAGATTTAGAAAGGGCAGTATTCTACTAACCCAAAAGTGTTCACTTTGGTAAACAAGGTAATATTTGCTCATTTCATCAATGCATAAAATAACAACCGATATGACTCATCAAAGGTTTTATTTGCCAGGGTTGCAGGCCAAACATATTTTTACTTTGCAGATAAGCAGTTACTTGGACAGAGCACACACACAGCACTTTTCATTCACGGCTGAGGTGACTCTTACAAATTCATTTGTGAGAAAAGCATAGGACAAACACACAATTAATTTAGCGTTGACAGTGAGGGGTGAGGCTGACCGGAGAGGAGGGGCCAGACCGGGGAGGGGGATGATGAAAACCCCGGCCTCAGCACAATAAAAGCACGTCGAAGCCAAGACGTATTACTTTAGGCTAATGAAATGTTCACAGGCTGTAATTGTTGTAATGAGACGACACACTGCGAACAGGGAAAGATGCACAGGCCGGCGCCAAACCAAAACAGGACTGTAAAAACGTCACTTTACGGTTATTCTGTTCAGTTCAATCGACTTCTCGCAACAATTTATCAGTGATTATGACAGCCCCAAGTGCTAAGTCTGAGACATAATTAAATCTCATTCTTCTCTGTCTCCGGGCCTTTTTTGTGATGACAAAAAAAGGATCTGACCATCAAAAGTTTAAAGCTTTCAAAATTCCCAACAGAGAAACAATCAAAAAACAAACCCTCCAAATCCAAGGACGCCCACACACTCTGACTTGTGCAAAAATGGATCGTAGCTCAAGTAAAAAGAAAATGATAAAATGCAAAATTGCAAAAGGAGAGCGCAGAGCGTATGAGTAGGTGGTGGGACTGAAGATAGTGGTTAAACAACCTCAGAGGAAGATGAGACATTTGGGAGAGCTGAACTCAAACAGCCGGTGATTACATCTCCTAACAAGTCGAGTACATTTCCATTTTAAGACCGCATTTAAACGACCATGAATAGTCACCCTTTGCTGCTCAGGGAAATGGGAAATGTCCCTGTATTTGAGAATACTGCAACCATATCTAGTTTTAGTAAGATAAACATGGGAATACTTTAAAGTAAGTAACTCATGCCCCTAGAGGCCATAAGCGCCACTGCAAGTGCCGTAGCATGTTGCGTTTTTTTACTCATTAATTGTCTGTGAGAGTAAATACTACGCTGACAGGAAAGACAAAGGGACAGAGGGATATTGTACATCCAATTACACGATGGAGATCATTTTTATCACTCAGACTTGGCTGTAGATACTGTTTAAGTGGTGCTAGCCCACAGTTAGCTCTGCCCATTAGCCTGTTAGCTTCTTCTTCATGATTCCATTAGTGTGTATTGCGCCTCTGACCCGGTGCAGGCAAAGTTGCAATTGTGGTTTTACTGGCCAGAGACACCAGGGGGAGATGAAAAAGACAAGGCAAGGCAAGTTTATTTGTAGAGCACAATTCATACACAAGGCAACTCAAAGTGCTTCACAGTTGCATAAATACAAGAAAACAAATAGAATCAAAAACACCCCAATCATCCCATTAACACTTGTATTACAGAAGGACTATGAAAAGGATTTATTGAAGTAAACAAGTTACACTGATTAACTACATTATGAATTTATTATGGATTTTGCCAAATAATGTCACGATACAATACCCCATGTGCAAAGGCAAAGGTCAAACAGCATACTAAATGGATGTTTTTGTTTTATTTCAGTTTTTCCCTTATAGAACGATGCCTCTGTATCCTGTGCATCACAAAATATTGCCACTTCAGAATCGTATAAAAAATAAGAAAGAACTTTTGGTTTCTCCCCTGAACATTGTGTCATATACCTAGGACAATTAACTGTGCGGTTAATAAAGCTGCAGACACACGTTTCAAAGCCACAATGAATAAAGCTGGTTTAGAAATTGCATCATACTGTGACACACTGCGCCAATGACATTTGTGTGCCCCTGGAGCTACGGCCTTAGAAGTTAGATTTCTGTCGACTGCAGAGAGCTAATCTCGCCTCTCTGGGCCCAGTCTTAAAATGCAGCATTGATGTTTGCCTTTGTGAAAGGCCGTTATTATTGAAGTGCCCTCACCTGATAACACCACCGCCATAGACAACATGACTTATGTGCTTTCGCGCCGCAGTCTTACACACATTTATTAGATGACACTTCTCATCTACACTCAGCCCTTCTCCTTTGATTCATCCAGTTTAATGAGTTTACTGATTTAGACTGGCATTCTGTAATGAAAAGGTAAAGACAGGCACGCAGCAGAGCTATAAATAAGTCTGCGAGCATGAGGAATAATGACAAGAGTTTAATGTCCAATTAGATTAAAAGGCTCTCTGACACAAAAGCAGGATGCTGAGTGCACTGCTCAATGAGCCCCTGAGCGACATTGATTAACGCTAAGCACATCTATTACTCTCATCTGATCAACCACTACCTGCCTCTGCTCTCACACCACAGCTGTGCAGACCAGCACCTACGAGCCTCTGCTCTAGAGTGGGCCTCTTCACAGTCTAAAGTTCTGCACATGGTTTGACTTCTCCCCACTCTTTAACACCATCATGCAGCATGGTCCCGTTCAATTAAGAACAAAGGCCAAAAGAAATATCACAAATCAATAACTAAATGAATGGTGCAACACTTTCAACAATCTCTTTAAAGCTTGATTATAACAGTTTTATGCATTTCCATTGTGCAGTTATCAATGTTGATATTTCAAAGTTCTTCTAAACTCAATAGTATTTCTCCAAGGGTTACTACAACAAGATATGCAGCCTTGTATATGATTCAAATCTTTTCTTTTTTGTGGGCAACACATTAAAGTGTATGCGGCGTGGAGGTCCCACAGATCACTGGTCAACAGTGTAGCATGTGTGAACCATCTCTGACATGTTAGAGCCTTATGAACCATCTCGGGCCCTGAGAACTTCAGGGAGGGGTCTCCTGGTGGTTCCTAGAGTTAGGACTAAACACGGTGAGGCTGTGTTTCAGTTTTATGCAGCTAAAATCTGGAACAGTCTTCATGAGGATGTGAGACAGGCCTTAACTCTGACAACGTTCAAATCCAGGCTGAAAACAGGTCTTTTTACCCGTGAATATGACACTGAAAGTATCTTATCTGCACTCTTGCCTTTTACTGTAATTAATACATTTTCATGTTGATGTTTTATCATGGATTGTTTTTTATCTGCTTTCTTTGTTCTGCCTTGTGTATGAATTATGCTCTACAAATACACTTGCCTTGCCTAACCTGCCTCTGCACGTGGTATTGTCTATTTTTTAGTCTTGAAAGTTTAATTATGCCTTGTCTTGGTGCTTTTGTATCTCTAGGTCTTTGTTGTTGTTGGTGGTTTATTGTTGTGGGTGTTGTAAATGTGTCATAGAAATAAAGTTGACCTTGATTCACCTCATGTTCCATAAAGTTTGGAATTAAAGAACATGGAGGCACAGCCAACTCCTTCACACCACGTTCTGGGCACAATGAAAAGGTGAGCGGGTGGGATTGATGATGGTTATGAACATCAACAGTTGTTCGCACAGGCCTCAGAACATCAGACTGCAGAGGTGTGTACAGGTACATGGTTTCGACAGCTCATTAATCTGCTGGCAGAGCCTTCTGAACTGTGAGGCGATGGATGAGACGATGAGAGGCCCGTCGTGTGGAGGAGTGTGTCAGCACCTCTAGCATTTGAAACATTCACATGAACAGAATATAGCGCACTGGAGGGTTCGCTTTTGTTTCCATCCTAACCAGGTCTTACTGTAACAGTGAGGGAACGTGTGTGAAACATATATCTTCATCATTCGTTTTTCTTTTCAACTGTAAATGTGTTTCTGAATTTTTACCTATTACACAATCCATTTTGGTCAGTAGTAATCATGTTGCCGAATGAGTTATAGATTAAGTGGCAGAATGGAAATAGTAAACAATAAACCTTTCATTTTCAGGCAAAATAGATTCAGCTGGAAAAATGAAAAAGTGTAGCTCTTTTCCCACGACTGCAGAACATTACCTTCAAGTGGTATGATTAATTTATGACCCAAACTAAATGGGACAAGTCAAAAGTGTAGTGTAAACATTCAGTCACTTTGTGTTACTAACAGAACATTTCCCAGATGAGGAAGTCATTAGGCTGGAGTCTGCTTACATTTCTGCTTCATGCTAATAGACGGTCATATATAAATACTTTGTTTGGACTGGTGTTAATAGAAGTGTGGGAAATGTTCACACCAACACTGCATTAGTCACTGTGTGTCAACTATGAAGAACTTTTGCCAGAGAAGTTGTCAAGTTTATTGTTGTTATTTGTGGATGTAAGGCTCACTATATACCTCAGTGCATTTGATATTTGGAATCCACTGTGTCAAAATATTTTTCATATTACCACAGTGAAGTTAAACAGCTGTTGAAGAAGCAACAAAGTATTTACCGTATACAGTCAACATAACATTGGTACCCCAACACAAGCAATTGCTGGAACACAATGAGGTTACACCCCTTCACCCCTATTCAACATATCCCCATAAGTTAGAGGATCCTCATTCACTGTGGTTCTCCTCCAGGTTTATGTTTTTCTCCCTCCCGGTTTTTGAGTTTTCACCTTGCCGTGAAGGAAGGTCTAAGAACTGGAGGCGCCTGAGAGGCTGCTTCACATTAGACATTAGAAGTGTCTCAAACACACGGCCCAGGGGCCAAATGTGGCCCTGAAAGTATTTTTTGTTGGCCCTCGAGAAGATTTCTTACTTATATTATAAGTGGCTCGCTGATAAATTGCATTAACAGGACTATACGGAGTTTAAAAATGCTAAAACTAAGTCTTTTCCTCCCCCTACATGTTCCAGCCATGTCCTAATGTGTAGAAGGAGCTCAGACCTGTTCACCACAACTGCCTCTAAATTCCTGCACTGTCACTCAAAAAGGTGTTCATTCGAGTCCGAAGTGGCGTCATGCACAAGCTTAAAGAGGGGGTATTATGCTTTTTTCAATCACATAGCACCAGTCTATATCACACTACAATGATGACGAAACCTTCTGTTGGTCTGTAAATGCAGTAAATTAGAATAACTGCCTTGTATAAAATGCTCTCAAAATGGCTGTAGTGAATGTCTTGAAATAGGCCTCTGTCTCTTTAAGTACCTCTGACCCTTTCCGACACGCCCCCTCCACACGCTGTCTGTGGCATCAGTGGGGAGGGGGTTCTGCTGAGGAGCAGTGGTTGGTTACTCGGCTGGTGACGAAAGCTCGGAGGCGTCTCCAGGAGGTGGGGGCGTTCCTAGGAGGACTCAGGCAAACCTATCCCTAAAATGGCTGCCATCAGAGTTTTTACAGATTACTCAAAAATACGTGAATGTGCCAAGGCAACACTTCAGTTTTTAATGAGGGTAGACATAATAACAAAGCTTGAAAAAGTCGATTTTGCATAATACCCCCCCTTTAATATAGAAGCTGCAGTTACACAAAAGACCTGAGGTGGCAGTAGTGAGTATAAAAATGACCAACTTGCTTTTAGTCCCTTTAAACACGTTAGAACTACATTTCCATTGAGGTAATGGTGTCGTATAGCGAAGGAGACTGAGGGAAGGCAGATTCTACAGATGCCTTGTAAACGTTTTTCAACAAAGTTTGAAAAGGACTTAAGACCGGCGGACTGAGAGAGCAGCGGCGTCTGAAACGCGTGGAGACTGTCAACAACTTTTTTTTTTGTTCAGCTAATCATGTGTTGGAAAATTACGACCGCATGACTTTGCAAAGCGAACATCATAATCAGAACGTCAAGTGCGGAGTTGAGGACTGTGGCCTTTTCTCTCAATCTCTCTCCCAGAGCAACATACAGCAGCACACTCACAAGCAGCACATACAGTTATTTATGAACAGAAACTGGAACAGAACATGTTGGACACTGGTGACATTATGGAGGATGAAAGATGATTCATTGACGCCCTGAACCTAAAAGCAGTGAGCTACTGATTACAACAGTCATGTGCAGGAATCAATAATTACTAATCAGCTAACATGGGATTCATTACAAAAACACTAATTGTGTATCTGAGTTTGTCATTTCTATATTTTTTCAGAGGCACAGCAAATAGTTGGCTTGATAAACAAATAATAATGCACAGAGAGATAATGTACAGTCGATTTTAAAGTAAAACAAAATTCACTCAATAAAAAAGGCCTAGTTTGTCTGTTTAATATTTGTGTCATTGATAATGTTTGGTCAAATCAGCAATATTTGGGGAAACCCTGTAAGGCAACAGCTGATACAAAAACAATGTGATGCTCCAAATGTTCATCACTGATGAGAAAAGCCATGGGAAAAATGCAACTGAAATCTTTTTCTTTCATCTTTTTCTGGTTTCGACACATGAATTCACTGTTATGCCTCGTCAACATAACCCAATTGATGATGTTATAGCCATTGGGACATTTGTGTAATATCTGGGCAAACAAACCCAGATTGCCCGGATTGCTCATAGTAAACAGTGCAGACATTTATATTCGAGCCTTGTTCATTTCCACGCACTTGTGTATTATTGGTTAATTATAGCATGCAAGTCACACAATGTTTTGATTACATGCCTACATCTGCTGCAGCCACACTATTAGACCCAACAAATGCCTCTAGCCATAACTGCATCAAGCTGCTCAAATCAAAATGTCACACAGAAGCTTGTGGTTTGGTCTAGATATACTAATCAGGCAGAGCAGACTCTGATATTTACACAACTGTCGAGTGGTCAGCCGTATTAAGACCACAAGGATTTGTCAGCAAGGGGAGGAATACACAATGCCAAGTGCACCGTTTTTACCTCAACATTGGTGAGTAATGTTTTGCAGAAGTAAACATAAATATTTAGGCATGTTTGACAAGGCCTAGATTGTGGTGACTCTACAAAAAGGTCAGTCTCTAGAGCGTTCATCCCTTGCTCTTGGGCTAAGTATGATGGAAGAACATTGATGTAAATATAAATAAATAATCAACAGAACGTTTTCATATTCACACAAAATCTATCCTAAATCTTTATGGATAAATGTAGGTTCAAGAGTCTACAGGCATCAGATCTTTTCAAAAAATTATAGTTCTATACTTCTAGTTATAAAATAAGGTCTGAGAAACTGACTAGAGCCATACGTTTAGCCTGGAAAGGTGTGTTTTGTCTGGGGAGATCACTTTTAGCTCCTCTGGCTGTTGGGGAATGAACAACCTGTGTCCAGGAGACCTATAGCCGAAAATGGGCAAAATGCGAAATATTACCCCTAAAATGATGCTCCAAGCCTGGGTACAAGAGCTCTGAAGCCACTTGGGGCTGTCTACAGATGTCCCATAGATCCACAGAGACCTAAACAACCATAGCCAAACATGGGGGATTTGAAATACGACCCTGACAAAAGTCTCCTTGCCTGCATGGATAAGAGCTGTCCCGAAGCCCTGGTAATGCTCTGGTTATAACATATAAAGGAGAACCAGGTCTCTATTAGAGGAGAATCTGTAAATATTGTTCAAAAATTGTACCTCATATCTTGGTAAGAGCTCTCCAGGTGCTGCTGTCCAGTTAAGAAGTCTCCATAAGCTCCTAGTGCTTCTCCTGCTCTAACCAGACCTGAATAAGAGCAAGAGTATTTAAAAACAATATTAAAATTACTCAGTACTCCATGTCTGGCTGCAGGGTGTCAACAGGCCCCTGAAACTGACTCTAGTCCCCCAAGAGTACCAGGTGCTCCTGAAGGCCCTGAGTACCCATGCTTTAGCTGCTCTAAAGGAGGAACTTTATTTGCCTATTCGAGCATTGACACCACTAGAATGGGCAAATTTAACAAGGATTTAATAGATCAGAAACTGTGACTTTAGCTGCGGAGAAGTTGCAGAATTGTGCAGTAGTTGCAAGGAAATTGTAGCTTATTGGAACAGTTACGTGGCAGTTGCAGGATTCTTGGAGGGGCTGAATTACTATAAGTTTGCTTTGGGCCCTGTTTGTGAAATTCGCTCGAATCTTGGATTTTGGACTGAGCTGTACACGAGGAGCAGCGATGCAAAAATAAAACACAAGGCTTATTACGACGATCACAGCTTTTGCTCTGTGAAGGTGAAAGCATAAATGGGTGATGTGATTTGTCTGCGACTTTGGCGGCGAAAGGGTTATTTTTCTAATCTGCAAGATCTCACCTCCACTAGGTTTTATGCAATTTCTTATCACTTTGCTGTTGATCAAGTCTCACACACTCCCACAGACTGCTATATCTAGAGTATGTTCCTTCCTCTCCTCCATCACCACGACAACTCCCTGCTTACTTTATCGAACTTTCTCCAACTTTCATGACACCTTTCCTATTTTAAATTTAGCTCTCACTCACAGATCTGTTTCTAGCATCGGAGACATTTACAATTCGTAGACAATCCTCAAGTTTGTAATTTTGGACTCGATGAAAAGTCTCATCACGTCTTGAATACTGTATGTATACAATGGGGGTTGCGCGTTCCAGCTGACAATAAAATCACCGACTTGTAACCTGAAAGACTGGCAGTCTGTCAATCCCTTAGAGAGAGCTGAGAATTGGCTCGATGTAAGAATAAAGTCACCAGTTATACAGTTCTAATAGAAAAGGAAGTTAATTAACTAGGTGAGCCTTGGGGGCCCATACAAAATGCCTCCCCAAGCAACAACGAAGCGCAGGAATGACCCCCAGCTACCAAAGACCTGCTTACTGATACAGAAAATATGATTGCTTTTCATATCCCAGTGAATTTCCACCATTTTCTATTTCACCCCAGGACACGTAGTCGCTCAGATCACACCGGGAAATGTAAAAAGTGGGCCGTACAAGTGGGCGTTGTTAGCTAAATGAATTTTAATAAATATTGCTGCAACATAATGAAACATAAGACAATGCCAAAGAGGTAAATTAAATGCTTGGAGAAGTATGTAAGACAGATAATGGGATGCATTATTGAAACTGATTAGTTTAAGGAGGTGTATAGTACGGGGTGTTCAATTTATATGTAAATCAGACCACCTAATAGAGTGACCCCGGCCAGGTGCCAGAGGGTACGAAAACCACCCTGTTCTCAACGCGCTTGAAGTATTTTGAGATCTTGTGGGCTTTTTTTTTTTGTAAAGTGAGCGTCAGCCTATAGTGCTACAACAGGCCATCACTGCATTGACTAATGAGGGCATCCCAACATGCTCTTCAAACTGTTTGTATTGCACATCCACCGACATAGACAAGGATGACCTCTGCAAACACTTGGAAGACAAAAATACCATCACGGCCAACTGCATGTCACCTCCCCCGTACAATCGACGTTCAGGATTATTTGTCATCTGGTCCTGCTTGTTAGAGTGACAGCAGAGGATAATCAGGACGTAACAAATGGTCAGTGCTCTACCTCTCACTGAGTGACCATTGACATCTCACGTACGATACGCAAAACAGCAAACACCGTGTATGCATGTCATGGACGCCGCTCAAGCTATGGTGAGTTTCATCATTAGCATCATTAGGAAGGAAATACACCATGGCGCCTCTTTGTTATTAACGGCGTGGTGGCACTGGGAGAGGCCAGGACACCTGCGTCTGTTGGCCTGTAATGAACATGATGGAGATCGGTAATACCTGAGCGTGTCTGAAGCCATGCTCAGTTAGGGAGTAATTGGGAGCCATGTTAGCTGCTGCTGGAGTGGTATTCAACAGGACTAAGGACATGACACTCAGCTTATTCATACTGACACTGGAGTTACAACTGTAGGACTCAGGCCTGGCAACTTTATGATAAAATAATTTTTTTTTCAGTTTAACCTGTCATTCTGCATTGTTCTGACTTGGTTGGAGACAATAACAGTCCAAGGTACGTGTCAAAATTCTGGTGCTATTGAGTTATGAAATGTGTTATTATTTGATTTTGCCACAGCGTATTGAACAAAGACGTTTAGAATGAAAGTGACGTTTGTGCATGCAGTCCCCTCTATAGGTCATTTTAACCCCCTTTGTGAGAGCAATTATGGGTCTATATACCAATTACAATCTTCTCTTGATTGGACCAGTCGGGGAAAAACATTGCTTTTCCTCATGTACTGCTGTAATAAAGGACATAAAAATCACGTCAAAGTGGTCAAGCATTGTATGTACAAGTAGAAGACCTATCAAACCAATTTATGTCCTGTTTGGTGATGTTGTTAGTTACTTTCCGGGCTGTAAGCCACTCCAAAGTATAAGTTGCACCAGCCAAAAAATGCATAATGAAGAAAGAAAAAAAAAAACATATACATAAGTCGCTCTGGAGTGTAAGTTGCTCCATTGGCAACTACCTGGGAATGGAGGTACTGCACTGTTGACAAGCCTCTCCCGGCAGCACGTTGTTCAAGTTTTCATTTGTGAACAAGTTCCTGGCTGTGGCCATCGAGCTTTTATCCCGCGATTAGCTTTTTTTGTTTTCTTCACTGCAGTAACAGTAACCTCCGCGTTCCACCAGTCCCTCACAGTACGGTACAGGAGTAGCAGATACTGGTACACGAGCCTAGAGTGCCCTCTAGTGGTTGTCAGTTGGAAAATAGCAAATATGTGAAATTATATATTTTGATATATATGTCGCACCTAAGTATAAGTCGCAGCCCCAGCCAAACTATGAAAAAAAGTGTGACTTATAGTCCGGAAAATACGGTACTATTAAATAAAGGCCCTACATCGACCATGTCACATAAAACTATGCTCCAGTTTCTTTAAAGTGATTAATTAAAGGCAGATTGTGTTTGTTAATCAAAGCTAGTTGATCTGCTTTAAGGTATGCTTTGTTGATTTCTCTCTCTCATGATGTCAGCCGAATGTGATACCGTGTCTAACAAGCATTTCCCATTTGATCCATCTTTTTTATTGATCCTTTTTGTTTGGAGTACATATGAACCAACATGAATCAGACTAAATTGTAAATGGTGACCTTGACAAAATTCCATAGATGAAGAAAGGTATTTCAAAGTTATTTGTTACCATCACCACTGACACCCCTGTGCCATAGGCCTTACATGATTATGTTCCACCTGGGCCATCTCCATACCTCACACCGTACCACTCGGAAAGGATTTCACCAATGATTTATGAAAAGCCCAAAGTGATCATTACACAGTTGCCTTTTCTGGCATCGCTTATTCTTCCTGCTTCTTGTCAAAAGTGTTGTAGGACTCCTATGGGACAGTGGGTGTCCTCTAGGCAGTGTCCTGGAGCATGGAGGGTGCAGAGTAAAGGGGGGTGCTGTTAATGACCATCTGCTCAGAGTGCAGCCTTTTTAATGAAGACTGATGTGAGAGGAGCCTGACCAGGGGGCTACAGGCAGGGGTCTAATGACACTATCTCCAAAGTCTGGACCTTCTCACATGTCTTTTGTGCCCTGCCGGTAACACTCACCATAGACATGTGGAAATGAGTGTCTTATAGATTTTATAGGGCAATGAAATTTCAAGTGAGAGACGACATGTGTGTCAGAAGATAACTGTCACTATTGAATTATGGCCAGGATCCAGATTCTGACTTTTCACAGTCTCCAAAATCAACAAGAGTAGTAATAATAATTGTTTATGAGCCTGAGGGATTATGATCCCTGACTTTGGGATTAGAACTATATCTGACGATACAGTATATAATCTTTGTTGGAATTTAACCAGAGTTCTACAACACCTGTGAGCTTGGAGTATGTCACCACCCAATATACCAAGAGAATTGGATGATTCTCGAAACGTCAGGCAACTACAGTATGTAAAAAAACAAAGTCCAGTTGAATCGATTTGGTTTTCTGTGTTATATCTGAGAGTTCATTTGCAAATGCAGATATCTCAGTTTTGAATTATGTTTTGGGTGACTGTTTCTGTAGTCCACACATGAAACTAAAGTTATGTTAATTTGCATTTTTATGACACTGAAACAAATCTGGTAATGAAAAACTGCTTTGTAAAGATGGCACTTATCTGCTTTTGCAAATTAACTCTTCCTTAATGCAAATGCTAAGAATGAGAACTGTGTTACAAAATGCATTTCATAACATAAAATGTCCCCATTAAATAAAATACAAAACAATGCAGATTCTGCATTGATTGCTAAATGTTTTCAAACATTAGGTTATAAAGTATATCCTTTAGTAGTTGAGTAGAGGAGCATGTGTGGTGTTGCTGCATGTTTGGTAATGTACCAGGGCATTGCTGTTTGGTATCTCTTGGTTCCTGTAATGTTCCACAAAGTGGCTTAAATATACTGCAGAAAATCTAATGAAAGTATTTTATAATGCTAAGAAATCATTAGTTCAAATGTATAATTATAGTTCTTCTGAAGAATAACCATTCTGTGGTGCTGCTATAGAATCTTAGACATGTTTGTATAATATATATGCTTCCATTGCATAGTATTTAGTAGTTGTAGAAGTTGGTGCAATATCGCAGTAGCTTTTACTTATTTTTTGTTTAAATATAATAAATTCTCCTCTACCACACTTGCTGTGTGAATCAGTGGTGCCCAGAGTGTTTTGTCCATGGACAAGAGAAAACATTTTATGTTTCAAAACCATGACAGTTTTGATCTATTCTGTACTTTATGATATCATGTGGATTATCAACACTATCATATTCAGCACCTACAGGCTTTACCCTCATAGTGAGCCTAAATTAAAAAACAGCCCGTGGCCTGAAACTTCGTGTGGCTCTGTTGTGTCAGCTCTCTTCTATTAGTTGCTCCTTTTTTATAACAGCAGGGAGCAGGCAAAATTGAAAGTTGAATCCATGCTCCCACTACCATGCCGTTTCCTTTGCCTCGCACACAAGCTCCTGTAAAGGTTATTAGAGGCGTCGGATGAGATTGATGTATGGAGCCATGAGGCGCTCAGAAGCCCATCTCTTCCACACTCATCTTCATCTGCTGCTGCTCTTGACAGCGCACAGAGCAAAGAGATAGATGGATGGGTTTTTTCTCCTGCCTGTACCTTATCAATAGCACATGGACGAAGGCTATGAAGTAGTATACTAGTAGTCCTACTATACTAGTAGTATTTTCAAGGGTAAGTTAACTTGAGGGAATTGGGCTCATCTTCTCAACTAATGAATTGAGCATATTTGTCTTGAGAAGTCGTTGGATTTGTGAATTCATGAGGAGTTTTGTTTTGACTGGAGAATTAAACTCTGATGATGTGGAATTTGAGCAAATTACATAGATTAGCAAAAATACTTTTATTTTGGATTTAGGGATTGGGTACCGAAACCCGCTGTCATTATAACCAATAAGCGCACCGTTAAAGTACAGGATCGATAAAGTGTATCGATGAGAGTGGTAGTATCGATGCCCATCCTTATTTGGACTTGTATGTTGATTAATCAGACTTGTAAACTGGTGCCAGGCTTAGGACCTGCTGACCTTTAAATACACTGTGATGTATGCTCTTCATTTGACCTATCCTCTAATGCCCCTACAGGGGAACCAGTGGGAAAGTGATCCTATAACTGGATGGAGAAAGCCACAGTAGCCTACGAGGTGAGCGGCACCTCCGCACACAGAGGTCACATGTCGATTCAATCCAAAGACTTTCTTGCTGTGAGACAGAACTTAGGCTGGGAAGTCCACCATTCACTTTGGCTTCGACTGTGTTTGGAGTTTTTTTTTTTAACTCATTGGCTCGAAATCATCTCACAATCACTTAAACAAAGCATTTAAAATTTAGCAACAGCAGAGGAAGTGCTGTTGCTGTAACTTGAGCACAGTGGCAATTATAAAGAGGTATAGCCCTAATGAAGTGTTGCCTGTCTCTTTGGCACTATAGTGCTCTTAAAAGGATCAACACTGCCTTCACTAACCTTCCATTTCACTTGAACTGTCATTAGCAAATCAAAAGCAGATTAATTAATCACAGGTTCACTGCTGAGTGCATTACCTTAAGTGACTATTGTAATATAACTTGAAGAGAAATCACTGATGATTCTTCATTCTGACGTGGGAATGAACGCTTTGCCGGTTCCAGAAGTGCTGATGCTGTCACTGTGGGAGAGGAGAGAGGTACAAAATGCCTTCAGTAAGTGCTCTATTACAGCATTAATTCTACTCCAAATGGAGCTCTTCACCAGCGGTCAACACTTAGTTGTCACCTCCTCGTTTTTTAAGCCTTCTTTCCCCTGCACTCAGCCCCTTTCTCCTCCTTTCCTTTGCAAATCACTTCCCATTTGCAAAGAAGGTCTTGGACTTGTAAGGACGGTGATGTCACACATATGGTTTTATTCACTCACGAGAAAGACTTAATGTCACATTTCTTTTGTCTGCCAATGGTACGTTTAGCGGTCCTTAAGCAGTGAAACAAAAGGACTACATAACCACTTTAACCTCGACTCTTTGGATAACATGATGGTTATAGGTCCACTTTATGTTTTTTATACATTTAAATCATTGTGTCAAGAGCCTCTGAGGCCAACTTTAAAGTCATACTGTGCAAGTAAATGATACAATAATAATCACTAATCACAAGTGCACTATCCTTTTAATAATCTGAAATGAACATGTTGCATTTATTTTTATTTGTTATGTCATTTTTCAAGAATACTACAAAACAAGGAGCTGCATGACCTTCACTCTCTGCGCAATTTCATTTATGTTTTCCTCTTTCAAAGTCGTAGTCCTAATGGATTAGAAAATGTCACAGCCTCCAATTGCTGTAGTAATACTATCCCCTGCTGGCGAAAGAAGGAACAGTAAATAATGTTACAAAATCAAAGGCCAGTGGAAGTTGCACCATGATAAATTATGGAATATTTGGATGTGGGGGGGGAACGTCAATAGTTAAATATACTCCAAATGATGCCCGGAGAAGCACGTGTTTGAGTTACACGCGCGAGAATAGGTTAAATGATGTGAGCTCAAACCACCAGAGGGCAGTACAGGTACATGCAGTTGTCAAGTAGCCGACAAGAAATGTAATAAGTGATTAATGAGCGCACCAAAATCGAACAGCCACATGCCTATCCTAAAATGTACGCTAGTAATATTCATGTTAAACAAAATAATAATAATAATAAAAATAAGTGCATACACAGATTATGCAACATATTCATTACATTGGCACATGAATAGGCCTACAGAAATAGCCAATAGCATGTTATAGCCTAACTCCTGTAGTCCATCTTTACGCCAGAGACAGGCTTTCCAAGCGTTACTGGCTGCGCACACCTGACGTTCTCTACGTCACACATTACCCATACTTTTGTTGTTGAAATCTTGGCTAACTTTCTCATCGGATCGTCAGACGGAGGAGGTCAAAACGTGGAATAAAAAGTAGTTTTACCTTAAAACAGGGGAAACATGTGACGCTTCAATCTTGAAACTCTGTGTCTGTTCTGATCGAAAAGTAGCAGCGCCGTGAAGTGGTCCAGTCTATGTGTCTGCCGGGACAGGCGCGCGCTGTGAGGGAATGAATCAACAGCTCATGGGACAGTTTTAAGAAGACCGCAAAGGGTAAGTTAACAGACAGCATTTCAACTTCAAATGTCACTGTCTACTTTTATATAACTACTAACTGTATTTCTTCATTATAATTAACAAATGTCTCATATTGTATTCATAACATATTACTGTGGAAGTGCTTAAGGAAACCTATTTAACCCTATTAGTCTGTCACACATCGCATTGTTGAATTGTATACTGTCTTTGTAACCTGCTTCTCTTTTACTTGCTGCATATCTCTCTTTTCTGTGTGTTAGTAGATCACACACTGAAAATCTCCTTTGCCATGATGAGTGAAAGGGGTTGTCAGCTCCTCATCTCTCCCTGCAGTGTATCTCCATCCTTAAGTCTGATTCAGACTCAGTCTATCAGATGTCCCATTATACCACAAAGGAACTTGAGTCCAAGCTCATGTACTGACAGAATACACAAACAAGCCGGGGAACATGCAGTAGCCTCTGGAAAACAAAGTGGCAGCCATGCTCTTCTGCCTTCACTGAGTCTGAGACGACAGGTGTTAACCAACGCCAGAAATGTTTCAGTGTCAAACACCTCTGAGCAAGAAGAAAGGACTAGAAATTATAAAGGTAGGCTGGATCTAACACGATGACTCATGATCAATACAATTAAATAACAAGGATACGCCAATGATGGCATGATTCATACAATGTTGCTATTTTTATGGATTGATATTTTTTAGAACTTGACTCATTTACATTAATAATTAACAGAGCAACAATCTTAGCGTGAAAGTTTCTATGAAAGAAAAAACTAGGGAGGTGAAACCTCATTAGTGGTTAACAGAGCATGAAGTGTCTGTGGCATTTTGCTGAAGCAAAGTCCATTGTGCCTTATGGAAAACTAGTTAGATTCTTGTAAAGCAATCTACAAAAGCAATCATGAAAACATTCAGGCGTGATTTAGATGAAAATGAACGCAATTAGTAACTCACACAAGCGTTAGTCTTTATAACTGACAAAGGAAAAATATATTGTATATTGTATTTTAAAATATCCTTTCAGGGGAATCCTTCCAAATTTAAAAATTGGAAAATGTAACGAAAACATATAGTAGCCAATTGGTCTAAAAGGTTAATCCAGTAATTTAGTTTCATTTAAACTAATAATGGAATATATTGTGATGTTAGTTTTGGATTTGGTGTGATATTCAGGCTCAGAAGCACCACAGGAGTTTGTCAGAGTTAGCAGTCATTAATTTACCTCTCTTTATATCGTGTCTGTCTACACAGCCAAAAAGCTGTGAGGACTGTGGCAGGACTGTGCAGAAAGTCTTTGTGTAAACTCAGCCCCGGGAATTCCACTCATTAATGAGATCATAAGCTGTATCAAAGCTTGAAAGCGAAATATTCTCTAAAACTAACTATATAACATTTGCCTTAGCAGGTTTTTTTGTGGCTAAACCTTCTATGCAAGTGTTTGGACAGCCAGCTGGTGCTAACCGAACAGCAGCCTGCAACCCCCTGCCTCTAATCTCAGGTCAAGCCTGCACTGCTCCTCACCCACCACCTTATCCACTCGCAGTTGCAGCTCCCCACAGCGATGCCAGGTGGGCCTCTGCAATTATACCTCAACTAACCACCTAGGTCTTACTATAAAGGTTGGGTATGTTTTTGAGTTTTGCTTTGGTTATCAAGACAAGTATCCAATCAGAAAGCAGATGGCTGAGGTTCTGAGATGTCTAGCCCTCAAATTAGGAATAGCTTTGTCCTCAAACTCTGGTTCAGTTGTAGTTGTGATGCCGCTTTGAAAACTACTTAAATCATTAAAACATTGCCTTTTGTTGCAGATCCTTGTTTTCCCGAGAGTCACTGGCATCCACCACCCTGAGCCAGTTTGAGACGCAGTCTATGTTCAGCAGCAGACATGACTGGTCATATGGCTACCGTGTCCTTCCTCCACTGGGACCTCCACCGAGCTCCACCCAGGTGGCCTCTGAGGGCAGCGAGCAGATCAGCCATGCCCCAGAAACAGCCCTCTCTGGCACCCCTATATCAGGCGGTACAAGTACCTCCGCCTCCTTGCCCTCATACCTGTTTGCTGTTGACGTAGCAAGCCCTAAGCAGCCATGCTCAAAGAAACGTGCCCTCTCTATTTCACCCTTGTCAGATGTCATGGGTATTGACTTCAACTCAATCATTCGCACTTCGCCTACCTCCCTAGTGGCCTATATTAATGGCACCCGAAGCTCTCCATTGTCATACCCCGCTCTGTCGCCTGCCCATTCTGACAGCTACGGTCATTTTCTTGGTGTAAGAGGTTGTTCAATCTCGCAGCCACACATCAACACACAAGACTCCTCACAAGCTGTCGGCACTAACCGCGAATGTGACCACATGCAGACTCTTGAAATGGGGAGTGGTCTTGAGAGCCAAATGGCCAACATGGTGGTGGAGCAGCAGTGCCTACTCAAAGGAGACGTTACAGAAACCAGTGGGACCGATCCAAACCTGACGGCATTTCAGGATTCAAGTAGGGCACCACACACGACCATCCATGAACCTGAAACTCCATTTGGGCCACCTCCAGCTTATCATTCCCATCAATACCATCACAGGCGACACAACAAATTGTACACAGACTCCTATATACAGAATCCAGGGGGTCCTTTAAGACATGGCATGAGCTTCTTCCCCCAGGTCCCAATGTTGGAGGAAGAGGAGGGAGAGGTGGAAGATTATGGGGAGCACACGTGCAGATGGGTAGATTGCAGTGCAGTCTATGATCAAAAAGATGAGCTGGTAAAGCACATAGAGAAACTCCATGTGGACCAGTGTAAGACTGAAGTCTTCACCTGCTACTGGGAGGGATGCCCACGGAGCCTGAAACCCTTTAATGCAAGATACAAGCTCCTCATTCACATGAGGATCCATTCAGGAGAGAAACCCAACAAGTGCACGGTACTAAACGCAAAATACTATTCTGTCTCATTAGGGAACTCCTTACATGTTTGGCATTTCATCCAAGTGGGAATAGTTGAGCAGGAGTTTGCCCACTGATGCTTTGGTGCACCACGGCCATTTATAATCATATTTGTGCTGATTATGATCATTTAATTGTTGAACTGGTTCGGTTTAGAAACTGGGTTGTGCAAGTTATGCCACTGCCTTGGGATTTGTTTTTGTTACAACAGAACATTTTTAATTTGTTTCAATAAATGCTCATCTTCTGATTCAGAAAGAAAACAAAGATGCAAGCCTAACGCTTTGGTTTGGGTGTATGTCGAACATTTCGGGAGTCCCATCTATCTCAGTAGTCGTGATTAAGTTCAATCAATCATGCCAAGAATTAGTTATCAACAAATCCTTCTGGAAAATATTATTATAGAGATGTTGCTTTAAAAAAAGAAAAATTGTGGAATTGCTCAACTCTACAATGAATCTAAACCTGGTTAGTGCTAGTTGTCTGTTCATTCATGTTTACCTTCAAGGTGAACCCAAGAATACCTTCCCCTATAATTCACAGCTTTACAATTAAGTAATTAGCTGAGGTCAGATATAGCTCATTTTGCAGTTAATAAATCAGCACAAATAAGCTTCAGATTATTGCGTGGCGCCGTATCTGTGGCAGCCGCTCTGCCCGTCAGCTGCAGGGGTCTGACAGACTTGGCCATGGTTCTGGGAAGGTTATGGCCCCAAGTCTGGCTCTTTGTCTGCCTACTTTCAGGCCTTATGCTTGTCTTCTCATCAAGGGCTTGTTTATCAACTTTGACCAAACATAGAGTGACTAAGTGCAACAGCTGCTAAATGATGCTTTCCCGTTAAAATTAGCTGTAACGTCATCTATAAAAATCTATAAATTGTTGACTGAGTAAGTATCTTTTGTCCCCGCTTTCAGCTTGTCAATAATTAACGTGGGCATACCTGCTGTCGACCTTTTGTACCAAAATACTTAGCAGCCAGTTGTTGCCATGGTGCTGTAGTAGTAGTTGGATGTGTCTGATATGTATATCTAATAAATAGCACTCATCTGCAGTCATGCGCGTGAAGTGGCACTGCGTTTGCATTTGTCTTTGTGGCACAGCAGCGTTATTAGTCATTAGACAAAGAAACTGCTCATTACACATTTACCCTTTTGTAACACCAGCGATTTCGGGTCAGTCGCCAAACGCACGTATTTAAACCGTGTCTTTGTTATACATTAGGCTTCTCAAACTGTGGGTCATGGTACTCTACTACAGTATATTCATTTTATTTACAAGTTATTTGATTTAACCTTGATGCATTTAAGATACAGGTATGCATTTTTTCTGACATAGTTTAGCGCAATTTGATTTAGTCGTAGTGTCAATTGGGTGGCCAAATATTTCAGTAAGTGGCATTTTAAAGTTGAAAGGGTGTATGAGATTGTAACAGAGGCAGGTAGACCTCAAAAATGTAGTCATCGCAATATTCAAGACAGTTATCAAGTATCGCAATTTCTTTTCCTTTTTTTTTTTTTGGTGGTATAAATAACTGAACTGTATTTTGTTTATGTTACAGGCACCTGAGCAATACTTTTTTTGTACATTATGCTTCACTATTATCACTTCACTATTATTTTTTTTATCTTTTATTAACCTATGGACTTTTTTTCTGTGGAAATAAAGTTGTTATTTGTGCGTATTTGAGCTTGTAGTGACCCAGCGGCTGTATGAGTGGTCAGCATGGCGCCTTTACTTTCTATCACAGTGCTCTCTGGGACGGTCCAGGATCAATTGTTTGGAAGGTTTTCACTGCGAATGGACCCTCACACTGGAAACCCTACAAAACAATTGATCCTGGAGCAGCCCAGAGGCAACCGTGATGTAAAGTAAAGGCGCCATGACGACCACTCATACAGCCGCTGGGTCACTACAAGGTCAAATACGCACAAATAACAACTTTATTTTCCCCGCATAAAAAGTTACATAATGCACCTTTAAAGGGCTCCGATGAGTATTTGTGTTTGAGGATGTCCTGGTAAACCATCTGGAGAACAATGGCGACTCTAGTTACAGGCACAGCTATGAGGCAGGCCCAGACTTGTACCTGTCTGTCCACACTCTTTACCCACGATTGAAACGCCTTTTGTCTCGCGCAGATTTGCCAAAGTCTGACTGTTTAATGGAGCTTGGTTAATGTTTGGATCGTAAAGACGCGCAGGTCCAAAAAGTAAATGGGCGCGCTGGATCCAATATGAATAAACTGAACAGACAATGCTTCAAGATTGACAACTGTGGAATGTGGAATACAGACCATAGGGTGAATATTTTACAAGAAAAAATACTAAAAACATTTTTATTATAAGCTCCGTTGTCAATCATATTCTAAAATCCCCGTCACGACATGATTTTCTTGGTATGTGGGTCATAAAGGAATGTGGCAAGTGAATTATTAATGAGAAATAAAAAAACACATTATTCAGTTTAGTTAGTTTTTGGTGAATGCAGGAATCGGTATGAGAGGAATCTGTTTCGGGAGGAAGAATAACAGAATTGGACACGGTCGGTGCGTCAACACATTCCTGTGAAAAATCCTGAGCAAAGTCCTAACATGTGAAAATAGATGATTTGTTTAGCCTGAGCAGACGGTTATAACACAGAATATTGTATTTCTTTGCAAAAAGTGTTAATGTGACCCTTCTAAAGTGACGTGTGGAGTGGTTTTACAATGGTCGGATGCCGTACAACGTTGCAAGTGTGTTTAATGAAAGCCTTCTGATGATATAACAGACCAGTGAAGTCTATTATTCCTCCAGATTTAGCATGTTGTTACTTGATTGTTGTCATTACAGCTTCAAAAATCAACAGCATCTACTTTGGAAAATGATCTGAATGTAACTTAGCGTTCTGAATTGTAAAGCATTGTATTTTCAATAGTCATCTGAGCCAACTGCAGGGCAACAAAGAGAGATGGTACTCGTACTAACCAAGTTATAATGTGTGTGTGCAGTTTGAAGGCTGTAAGAAGGCGTTTTCTAGACTGGAGAACTTGAAGATCCACCAAAGGAGCCACACGGGAGAGAAGCCCTATGTCTGTCAGCACCCAGGATGCCGTAAGGCCTTCAGTAACTCCAGTGACCGGGCCAAGCACCAGCGCACCCATCTGGACACAGTGAGACGCACCTCTTAGCACCTCGAAGACACGTGATTCCAGTGCGGTAACGTTTGCACATGTGTGTTTGTGGTTGTGAAGAAGCCGTATGCGTGTCAGGTGCCGGGCTGTTCAAAGAGATACACCGATCCCAGCTCTTTGAGAAAACACATCAAATCCCACTCGATAAAGGAGCAGCAGCTACGGAAGAGGGTAAGGCACCCGAACTCTGACAACAGTGGTAAAAGACAACAACATTATGAACATTTAAATATTTGTTCAGTCAAATCAAAGAAAGGAATTTCAATTTCTTGCTATTGCTATTACTCAAACGTGTTGCTTCCCTGGATATTTCATTATTTTGTCCCAATATCATTAACGCGTAAAATTCAGCGACATTTGAAATTCTAAACAATCATGCAGCGTTAACACTGTGTCGGCATGGAAGCTTGTTTGTATAGTGCTCCTCACAGTGCACCGCTTTGCTCTAGTTTGATATGTACAGCCATCAGGTAATTTCAGTCTCTAAATTAACTTAAAGGCAATACTAATCGAAGAACATGCCATTGCCTCTTGTCACTAATTACTTTGTATTTCTTAAGGCAAACATATTAAAAGTCCTCTTTTAGAGTTGTGGCAGATGTGTCGCCATAGATACAGACAAAGAAGGTTGTTACTAAAAAGGGACATTTTACACAGTCTCCCACATCAGTTGCTTTCTTTATTACAGTAAAAACTGAAAACATCTGTGAAGTGGAATTATCGAGCTCTGCAAAGTTTATTGTGCTGTGTAGTTTGACACGTTTAACGCTCGAAGTTTTATGCAAGAAATGAATAGTTCTGCCATCAAAAGAATTCCAAAGGCTATTTTAGACCCACAGAATGTCGAAATAAAAAGCACTGTGAATCAATTAATGACTTGGCAGAGCTGCTATGTCATGGTCAATATCTATGCAAGCTTTCACACATAATGCAGATCCCAGAGAATATGTTTATACTCACAGCAGTGATGACAGATAAGCAGGTGAAATGACATTTTTAACACAATTAACCTTATTTTAGATCATATAAAGCACTGCCTGACCAAAAAGATGCATTCACTGTGGGTGTGACCACTGTGCAAAGCCTTCTCCAGCACATCCCAAAGATTCTCAATGGGGTTAAGATCTGGACTCTATGGTGACAATCCATGTATGGGAAATGATGTCTCATGCGCCCTAAGCCACTCTTTCACAATGAGAGCCGTATTAATCCTACTATTGTCATCTTGAAATATGCCCGCGTCATCAGGGAAGAAGAAATGAATCGATGGAATAACATGCAGTCATTCAGAAAGTTGAGACGTCTGATCTCATAGTGTTGCTGAACCTCGACCTGGACATCAGCTGCACCCTGAGTGTTAAACATACTATAGTAGTAAAGACTTCAAAGAATAAAACAAAACAACTGGACCTGGGGTTGAGTTGTTGGTGACGCTCTTAAATGTACATCCAGTTTTTTTGTTTCAATGTTTGAAGTTTAAATTAACTACTTGGATGACTGGCAATCTACATTGTTTTGTCATTGTAGGAACTGGAAATATTATCAGACAAATGCAAATTAGATGTAAATGAAAATAGTACATATTGTTTAACCTTCCTCGTATAATCTTTCTAGATGAAATCAGCAGCTGACACTGATAAGGATCCACTGACAGATTGTTTAACCATCCACCCGCTCCAGCCAAGCCTCTTGTCCCCAATGACGATGGACAACAGGCTGCATCCACACTCCGGTGCTTCTCACAACATATTCTCTGGTTGGTTTCTGCCCGTTGTATGAACATCTGTTAACTTAAGCACAGTGTCGGGGAGAAAACTTTGAAATTATATGAAGTATTGAATACTTGCATTGAAATGTCTTTTTGTAAGGTATTCCGGTACTTTGTTCATGGGTATGATTAAAAACACGTAGGCAATGCTGGTTGTAACGCCTTATTTACTACTAATTAGGGACACAAAAAAGTGCTTTGCAATTGCACAGGAGAAGTGCAGCAGATCACAGAAGATCACATGACTCAGTGCTGCACATGTGCATTATTGGGTCAAACTGAAAATTAATTACTGAGCACTGAGGTATTCCTTTGATTACAGGAAAGTAACTGTTTTAAATACCTTTGAAATAAAAAGTAATTGTACTGGTGTAACAGGCCAAATTACCCCCCGCCCAGATGAGAGGGCGGCACAGTAGCGCAGCAGTTAGCACTCTTTTCTCTTGCTTCACAGCAACAAGGTCCCAGGTTTGATTCCCACCTGGAAAGGGCCTTTCTGTGTAGTTTGCATGTTCTCCCCGTGTCTGCAAAGGTTTCTTCCGGGTTCTTTAGTTTCCCCTACCACTAAAAACATAGACCCCTTTAACCCAGGGTTTAGTCAAAACAGGAGTTGTACTTTGGCCTGTTACACTGGAATATATTTACTCAATAAGTGTGCTAAATGTGCACTCTTTATGTATTTCGTTACTCCCCAACACCGCTGAAACATTAGCTTTTGCAGTGGACAGCCTTTAAGTGTTATACCTTTTTTTTAGGTTCCCCACAAGGACAAAACTCACCTGACAGTTCCCACCTGCCACTGCTGCAATCCTTGCCAGATAAATATAGGTATGCTAGGTTTCATCGTGTTTGAACCATTTGGCGTAAGAGCATTGTATAATTGGAACAAAAGAAATAAAGCATTTCTTGAGTCACTGAAATAAAATGATACGCTCTGTAATCCAACTGCTTCTATGGTTGAAGTAAGGCATTTGTAATCAGTGGGCTTTCTATTCTATTTTGGTAGAGTCTAGTCTTAAGACTATACCAATTCTCCTTGGCTAAAACTTTATAATTAGACATTTCAAATGGATTTTTATATACTGTGTAATGTTGATGAATGGAGCAAATTTACAATAAACCTGCCAAAAGTGTATTTCAATTGCCTTCAATACTCCATAGCATCACCACTGTTTCTTTCTACTTGAATGATTCCTTTTTATTTCTTTATTTCATTCTCTTTATTAGAGTTTAACATTATAACATAACAACAACAATGAAAAAATGGGTTGAATGTAAATGAACAAATCAATCAATCAATCAATCAATCAATCAATCAATCATGATAATAACAATGACTTAAGGGCAGGTGGGGAGGGGGAGGCAAGTGAAGGTTGGGGGGTCAGTTCATGAAATAACATGAACCGATCTGCACCAAATTCAAATTTACACTTTTGCTTTCTTGAATTTGTACTCTAGAAACGTATCAGACGGAAATCGTCTTCCTACCCTTTTAGTTCAAATTAGATTTTTTTCCAGTTGAACGTGCTTCATTACGTCATGTAACAAATTAATATACGTTTTTTTTACTACAATTTAGCTGAATCAGTCGTCTAGATAGCACTGGGACAATTGTTTTCTGCTTGTTAACAAGATTAGCAGTAACTGGGGGTACTCCATAAAGTACTCCAAAAAGTTCAGGATCAGGGTATAACTGTGTTCCACAAACATCAGACGTCATTTTAAAAAAGTGTGAGCTAGTGAAGTCTGTTCCTGGCCGCACCGGTCACAAGCTGTGTTCACCTTTGTTTCAATGGATCTTTAAAAAGTATTGTATCATGTCTGATCTGGGAGACTGAAAAGGAAAAGATGGGAACATTGATTTAACAAAACTATGGATTTGTAAATATATTAAAAGAAAAATCTGCATTAGCAATTTGATATTTGTTACGCAGATGATCAAAAGATGCAGTATAAAATATATTCCTTTTACTGTCTACTGAGAAAAAGCAACTTCACAAAGTGCTGGGATGAACTCATGATTAAGTATAATCGGGGTGAATACTGAAATATCTTGCCATTTAAAAAAAAAGAATAAATCAAAGCTTGTAACTAGGTAGCAGGACAACTCTGATTCTCTATCTCAACACAGTCAGCTTCCTTTGCCTTACACTAGAACACAAGTCACAAGTGACACACATGGCCCTTTGTAGACCATGAATTTCTGAGTACGTCAAAAAAAAGTCTTTCCTGTGCGGAGTTATGGATTTTATATGGACAGAAATAGCCAGAATGCTCACTCCAGCCACTAGGGGGCAGCTTAAATTTAAAAAAAAGGAAATTATTAATGTCCAGCAGAGGAGATCAGGATATAAACAGCATATTATAGCCACATGGTAAATGGTCTGTCTGCCCCAGGGCGACTGTGGCTACAATACTAACTTACTGCCATCGAGTGTGGAGTGAATGAATAATGACTCTATGTAGAACTTTGAGAAACGTGTGACACAGGCTGATGAAGCGCTGTAAGTGTATATCTATCTTCCAAACGTGTAGCCAAAACTTTCACACGGATTTTGTAATCATTGAGTAAGCTTATTGGCCAGTAAGGGTCGGGTTCTAAAGGGTCTGTACCCGACTTGTGTGAGATATTGGCTTCATAAAATGATGGAGGTAGAGCCGCTCGCCAGTGCCTCGCACACTTGTAATAAGAGAGGAGAGATCTGATCCTCAAAAAAAGTTGTAGAGTTTGTTTTTTTATGTTAAGGTCTCTGAAAAAGTTATCAATTATTGCGGTGTCGCCTGTGAACTTAAACATTTCATTTTGGATCAGTTGTTGCCCAGCATCATTTATAATATCAGCTTTTGTTCTTGTAGCTTCTCGCTCTTTATGCTTGAATGATTATTGATGTGTACTGGAAAAACAGCAGACCAGGGACACTCCAGAAGAGCTGCAGTTTTCAAGAGGCATGTTCTCCCTGTGACTGCGCTGGTTTACTCTGGGTGCTCCAGTTTCCCACTAAAAACATAAACATGAGGCACAACAGCGAGTGGAGTGAGTGGAGGGACTGATGGCGCAGGTTGCGTCGCTTCTGTCGGTCTAACCCAGGGCAGCTTTGGCTTCTAAGGTAGCTAGCCACGAGTATAGAGTGAATGCTAATTGTTCCATGTAAAGCCCTTTGTGAAAGGTGCTATACAAATTATGTGTCCATTAATTAGCTGCTGAAATCTTTAACTTCTTTCTATAATCTTTATCTTTAAACCTGTTTCTGCTTGAAATATGTCAACTTTAAGAACACAATGTTCATCCACTTCTCACTGACAGGTGGCACAGGTACATACTGTATCTTTTTTTTTACATTTTTACTTTATTTTCTATATTTTATTTTATATAAAAAAAAACATCTGGGCTTCCATGTTGAATGGATGAAGAAAATTTACACCAATCCTAAATCGCGTGTCAGGGTGAATGGATGTTGCTCTGATTTCTTCTGTCTAGATAGAGGTGTCTGGCAGGGCGATTGCCTCAGTCAGCATTTATTTACAATCAATATTGAGCCGCTTGCAGCATCAATCAGGATGAATGAAAATATCAAAGGCATCAAGAATGGGACTAAGAAATTAAATTGTGACAAAGAATATTTTAATTGTGGGTCAGTGTGCATAAGCATTGCACTTCTGGGGATTCCCTTTTACAAAATGGACCTCAATATCAATGAAACTGAATGATATAAATGTTCACGTTTTGTAAATAAATAAATTGTAAATACATAAATACATAAAGAACATACAATTTTTCTCTTTGCTGATATCTTAACCGAGCGACTCAGCCACATCTATAACTGCACTTACAAAGAGCCTCTGAAGATTACAGAAAGCTTTCTGGCTAGCAAATAAATCAATCCAAATCAGAAGCAATTATGCTCAAAGGTCACTGGCCCACACTTCTGAATGTGTAGCAAGGATTTAGACATCTTGAACTTATAATTACTCCACAAACATCACATTTATTTAAAGCAAATTATGGTGAACTAATGGATGAACTTAAAAAAGATCTTTCAAGATGGGACATTTTACCGCTCTCGCTTGTTGGAAGAATATAATCAATTAGGATGAACATACTTCCAAGATTGATTTTCCTGTTTCAATCTCTACCATTAAAAATGTCAATGTCTACATTTAGACACTTAACACATGTCTCTCTAAATCTATTTGGCAGAATAAACTTCCAAGAATTAAACTTAAAACCTTTATGTGTCCTAAAGAACTTGGAGGATTGAATTTACCAAATAAAAAAAAATATTTTGCAGCTCAACTGAGGTCAATGTTGGCATGGGTTTGCCAAGATGGGTTTGAGGAAACTCTGTTTTTTTTAAACCAGAGTTTCCTCCTGGTTTTAAAAACTACGTCAAATGTTTGAGAGCAGAAGTCTGATGTTCCTTGATGACCCAAGACATCTACAAATACCTACAATCGCAAGATTACTAAAATAACTATTTGACCTCCTTACAGGTCCCACCCTCCAAGATAGAACAATTCTTTATTTCAGTCATTAAAACGGCAATTAATAGTATGTATCTTATACTTACAAAATACTCCAACAGGAAGTACTTTCCCTTAGACATTAAAATGGGAAAACGGGAATTGGAAATTAACATAATTACAATCGAGAGTTCTAAAATTCAATTTTTTTTAGACCTCCCTTTGTCACATCCAAGTTTGGAAGAACCTCAGACCAATATGGGAGGGGCTGTGGTCAGGTGGGAGACCACATTTTGGGACAAAAATTGTTTAGGTGTTGATCATTTTAGGAATATTCCCCAGCAACCTCAGATCAAACTGTAGCATTTCCTAACTAAAAATACTACTCTTAATACGGTCTCTTGGCTCAAACCTCAGCCCCCCACCATTACCCGATGGAAAAATAAACTGAAAAAAGTGTATCATATGGAGCAAATTACAGCAAGATAAAAAAATAAAAAAAACATATTTATGAACAAATTATTGATTTGTACCCTTTGTATATATTTTTTATTTGTTTATGTGTTTTGTTAAAATATTCATGTTGAAAATTTTAAATAAAAAGTTCAACAACAAAAAATGAGGATCTTTAGTATAGGAAGAGGTGGCAGCTGCTCACCATGAAAGGAGGAGCTTAACACAGCTGGTTGGCCCACTGTATAGGGAGTGATGCGTGACTTTTTAGAGTTGAGAAAAGGGTAACATGGTATATGTTTGGGGGAGGCAGTGAGAGTGGGTCGTCTTGTGACATGAGGGTCGTCGGTTCGAATCCCACAACTGTCGTGATGTCCTTGTGCAAGACACTTCACTCACCGTGCCTCCATGTGTCTGCGTACATTGATGTGTGAATGAGAGTGTGAATGGGTGTGAATGGGTGTGAATGGGTGAGTGGCTCCTTGATGAACTTGATGATAAATGACTTAAATTAGCATATACTATTAGCCCACGTAATAGGAACACCAGGAAAAGGCAAAAACTAAACTTTTGCTATAAAGTTTACAAAACAAAAACTGTCAAAATGAATCTGATGCCAATTGGTATGTTTGTTCTTTTGTAAGCCTGACGATACATACATTTGGATTCAAAATGATGACATTTGTGTGAACTCTTTTAGGTTTGTTGGTTACTCCTCTCATCAGCTCTTCCCAGGAGATCAGAGCAGTCCCTCGAACTGCTGCGCACCTCCCTACACAACAGTCAAGATCTGAAACATCCCAGAATCCACTCTGTCCAAAACACAAACCAGGTATTCTCGGCAGTCACAGACCCTATGAACACACAATTAATATTAAGGGGAGAACGGTCAGAGAAAGGGTGGATTTGTAATGATTTGAGTGTTTTTGACAAACTGAACAGATTTTCTTGTGTGCAACATTTCTAAATGTTTATTGCAGACATTGGGTTTATGTTTTCCTAACATTTGGTAAATAGCAAATGCATTTTCTTTTTCAGAGCTTGCAAAACAAATAAACCCATTATTATTATTCACCATATGGGAAGATGGCAGCACACACTCATTTGAGTCACCTGATGCAAGTTGATGCCTGTGATGACGAAGCCTCTGAGACATAGTTTAAGTGTTTGACTTGTTCAACATATAGCCTTGGCCAGTGGCTCTCGACTGGTATGGTGTCAGGACCCACCATCACCCTTGTCTGATATCCCTCTGTATTTTTTATACCCGGAGACATCAGTGTGGACCCTTGTTCTCAAACGATGTCTTTATTTGTAGTCACGTAAGTCCCCTCAAGAACAATCTAGACTTCTTCAGAGATTCAACACCCCTGGTTTGAGCACTCAGGTTATAGTCTTAGACATGTCTAATTACTCTCTATCCAGTTGCTTATTTAAATGGAGCATAACTGAAACATACAGAGGGACTATAGAAAGCATCCCGATCATCTGCATCACTGTGTGGGACGGCAGGAGCTGCGGAGCACCTCTCCCCTCCATTCAGGACATGTACTCCACCCGTCTCACCCGCAAGGCCTTCAGAATCACCAGAGACCATGCGCACCCATCACACAGTCTCTTCAAGGTGATGCCTTCAGGGAGGAGACTGCGGAATCCATGGGCCAGGTCCAGTCGACTGAAGAACAGTTTTATCCACCAGGCTATCCCGAAGCTGAACTCCCTCCCTTCCATCCATCCATCCATTTTCTTCCGCTTTATCCGGGGCCGGGTCGCGGGGGCAGCAGTCTCAGCAGAGATGCCCAAACTTCCCGGTCCACACACACCTCCTCCAGCTGTTCTGGGGGGACCCCGAGGCGACACCAGGCCAGCTCGGAGACATAGTCCCACCACCGTGTCCTGGGTCTTCCACGAGGCCTTGTCCCACTAGGACATGCCTGGAACACCTCCCGCGGGAGGCGACCAGGAGGCATCCGAAACAGATGCCCTAGCCACCTCAGCTAGCTCCTTTCGACGTGAAGGAGCAGCGACTCTACTCCGAGCTCCTCCCGGGTAACTGAGCTCCTCACCCGATCTCGAAGGGTGCGCCCAGCCACCCTGCGAAGGAAACTCATTTCGGCCGCTTGTATTCGCGATCTTGTCCTTTCGGTCATAACCCAAATCTCATGACCATAGGTAAGGGTGGGAACGTAGATCGATCGGTAAATCGAGAGCTTTGCCCCCCGACTCAGCTCCCTCTTCACCACGACAGACCGATACAGCGACCGCATCACTGCTGACGCTGCACCGATCCGTCTGTCGATCTCACGCTCCATCCGTCCCTCACTCGTGAACAAGACCCCGAGATACTTGAACTCCTCCACTTGAGGTAAGGAATCCCCACCGACATGTAGAGGGGAAGCCACCTTTTTCCGGTGGAGAACCATGGCCTCAGATTTGGAGGTGCTGATCCTCATCCCGGCCGCTACACACTCGGCTGCAAACCGCCCCAGAGCGTGCTGAAGGTCCTGATTTGTTGAAGCCATCAGAACAACATTGTCCGCAAACAGCAGAGATGAGACTCTGAGGCTCCCAAACCGGACACCCTCCGGCCCCTGGCTGCGCCTAGAAATTCTGTCCATAAAAGTAATGAACAGAACCGGTGACAAAGGGCAGCCCTGGCGGGGACCAACACGCACCGGGAACAGGTCTGACTTACTGCCGGCAATGCGAACCAAGCTCCTGCTGCGGTCATACAGGGAACGGACAGCCCTTAACAGAGGGCCCCGGACCCCATACTCCCGGAGCACCCCCCCACAGGGCACCACGAGGGACGCGGTCGATCGCTTTCTCCAAATCCACAAAACACATGTGGACTGGTTGGGCGAACTCCCACGAACCCTCAAGCACCCGACGGAGGGTATAGAGCTGGTCCAGTGTGCCACGACCAGGACGAAAACCGCATTGTTCCTCCTGGATCCAAGGTTCAACTATCGGCCGGATCCTCCTCTCCAGCACCCTGGAGTAGACCTTACCGGGGAGGCTAAGGAGGGTGATTCCTCTGTAATTGGAACACACCCTCCGATCCCCCTTCTGAAAGAGAGGGACCACCACCCCGGTCTGCCAATCCAGGGGCACTGTCCCCGACCGCCACGCGATGTTGCAGAGACGTGTCAGCCAAGACAGTCCTACAACATCCAGAGACTTGAGGTACTCAGGGCGAATCTCATCCACCCCCGGAGCCACCGCGGAGCTTTCTCACCACCTCGGTGACTTCAGCCCCGGTGATGGGCGAGCCCACCTCCGAGTCCCCAGCCTCTGCTTCCTCATTGGAAGACGTGACAACGGGATTGAGGAGGTCCTCGGAGTACTCCTTCCACCGCCCAACGACATCCCCAGTCGAGGTCAGCAGCCCCCCACCCGCACTGTAAACAGTGCTGGTGAAGCACTGCTTCCCCCTCTTGAGGCGCCGGACGGTTTGCCAGAATCTCTTCGAGGCCAACCGATAGTCTTCCTCCATGGCTTCTCCGAACTCCTCCCAGACACGAGTTTTTGCCTCTGTGACCGCACGAGCTGCAGCACGCTTGGCCTGCCGGTACCTCTCAGCTGCCTCCGAAGTCCCACAAGCCAACAAGGCCAGGTAGGACTCCTTCTTCAGCTTGACGGCATCCCTTACTTCCGGGCGCCACCACCGGGTTCGGGGATTGCCGCCGCGACAGGCACCAGAGACCTTACGGCCACAACTACTACTACCTTACGACAATGGAGGAGGAGAACAGGGTCCACTCGGACTCCATGTCCCCAGCCTCCCTCGGAATCTGGGTGAAGCTCTTCCGGAGATGGGAGTTGAAGACCCCACTGACAGAGGGATCCGCCAGACGTTCCCAGCAGACCCTCACAACACGTTTGGGTCTGCCAGGTCTGACCGGCTTCCTCCCCTGCCAGCAGATCCAGCTCACCACCAGGTGGTGATCGGTTGACAGCTCAGCCCCTCTCTTCACCCGAGTGTCCGAGACACGCGGCCGGAGGTCAGACGACACAACTACAAAGTCGATCATCGACCTCCTGCCTAGGGTGTCCTGGTGCAACGTGCACTTATGGACACCCTTGTGCTCGAACATGGTGTTCGTTATGGACAAACCGTGACTAGCACAGAAGTCCAATAACAGAACACCACTCGGGTTCAGATCGGGGAGGCCGTTCCTCCCAATCACTCCCTCCCAGGTCTCACTGTCGTTACCCACGTGGGCATTGAAGTCCCCCAGTAGAACAATGGAGTCCCCAGTCGGAGCACCATCAAGTACCCCTCCCAGGGACTCCAAGAAGGCCGGGTACCCTGCACCGATGTTGGGCCCGTAGGCCGAGACAACGGTGAGAGACCTGTCCCCAACCCGAAAGCGTAGGGACGCGACCCTCTCGTCCACCGGGGTGAACTCCAACACGTGACGGCTGAGCTGGGGGGATATGAGCAAACCCACCCCAGCCCGCGGGCAATTCCAGAAAAATGGAGAGTCCAGTCTCTCTCCAGGAGTTGGGATCCGGAACCCAAGCTGTGCATGGAGGTGAGCCCGACTATATCTAGTCGGTATCTCTCAACCTCCCGCACAAGCTCAGGCTCCTTCCCCCCCAGCGAAGTGACGTTCCATGTCCCGAACGCCAGAAGCTGCGCATGCGGACCAGGTCGCCGAGGCACCCGGCCTCGACTGCCACCCAGTCCTCCTTGCACCCGACCCCTATGGATCCCTATGCGGGTGGTGAGTCCACCGGAGGGTGGGCCCACGTCGTCCCTTCGGGCTGTGCCCGGCCGGGCCCCGTGGGCAGAGGCCCGGCCACCAGACGCTCGCGTTCGGGCCCCAACCCCAGGTCTGGCTCCAGGGTGGGGCCCCGGCCGCGCCATGCTGGGCGACGTCACGGTCCTTGCTATTTCACTGTCCACAGGAGTCTTGTGAGCTGCTCTTCGTCTGACCCGTCACCTCGGACCTGTTTGCCATGGGAAACCCTACCAGGGGCATAAAGCCCCGGACAACATAGCTCCTCGGATCATTCGGGTACTCAAACAACCCCACCACGTTAAGGTGGCAGCTCATGGGGGTCCCTCCCTTCCCTGAAGCACAATCCACCCCTTACTCCCCACCACCTGCTGCACAACCAGGACGACAGAATGAACATCTCGATTCATTGTTAAATGAATAAAAATATTTGAACTTAGAACTTGAACTTTGAAACAGTGTCTGAAATACTTAGTGTTAGGACTGATGGTGATGCCCTCCTGATTCATGAACTTGCCCGAGGGTACCCAGTTCGGTAACACTTTATTTTAGCACTCACTTATTAACAGCTAATTAAGTGCTAATTAGTGTACTAATTGATGGTTAATTAGCTCTTAGTTAGTGTTTATAAAGCACTTATTAGTCCTTATTTTGCATGACCTTATTCAACATCTAACTAGCTTCTAACTAACACTTTCCCATTTATTAAATCTTAATTACTATTTATTAGAAGGTTATTGGACATTAATGAATGTGTTAATACGCTTCTGGTTATACAGGCCTTATTAGGTGTTAATACTACACAAACAGTTGTTACCTGTTTATTACCTCTCGATAAACAGGGACAAATCCTAAGCAACAAAACAAATCATACGCCGTCTAATTTATAACCAATTAGCTGTTAATTAATTATTTATAGCTAAGAATATGTTCCCCATTCTGAAGTGATGTTTTGATAATAACTAATTAGCTATTAGTTCAACACCAATTAAACCCAAATAGATCTCTATTCTGAAGTAGACTACTCTTCATACCTAATAAATGCAAAAAATTAAAAACAAACACATTTTTACCAATTAATTACATAAAACACAATCAGAACAAACTATTTTCAGAATTTATTTGTATACACAACAGTATTGTAATTTAAAATGAATGCAATTACTTTGCCTATCCACATGAAACAAAAACTGTAAGAAAAGTTCAACGTCTTCTTGGTCAGCACATATGCATAAATGCTGTCTAGTTGTCCAAAAAAGCTGACAATCTTCAAATGTATGCTTGATGTAATGCAACCACTACAGTAAATCAGTAAGGATTATAGTAACCGACAGACAAACACAAATACAATTGTTTCTTGAAAATGAGAAACAATGTTTAAGAATGTAAAATGGGCTCATTTACAAAACATGCCAAATAGTTTTCATATTGATCTAGTTAGACTGGAAATGCCTTTCTAATATCATGCATAAGCATCCCAAGTGGACCACTTTTGTGAAGGTTCCCACGCCAATATGTCCACTCAATCACATCTAAATGGTCTTTCAGCATAGTTTCAGTGCGATTACCTCTAAGTCTCCAGATTGTGGATTTGCAGACCCCCCAAAGTCTTTCCAAATTCTGTGTATGTGCGCCTGTTCGTGGATCAACAAAGTTCTCTTTATGGTTGACAGTGGTGTGAGTGAATCCTTCATCACGGAGAGTGTGGTAAGCCCTCCATCCATCAGAAATTATAGAGCTTCCACGACGAACGTGTCTCTTTATTTGAGGTAGAAGATGGTCAGTTGAGCGGCGGGACACAATCTTCAGAATTGGTCTTCTTCTTTCTTCTTTGATTCCAAGTATTCCAAATACCCAGGAATTTCGGCAACTTGCCCGACCTCTGTTGTACTGCAATCCACAGAAGAAAAATAAGGAAGTGATTGACAAGATTTAATCAAATAAAATGTAAAAAATATCTGTTCAACAGGTCACTCATCAATACTCAGGTATATTATGCAGTATTGCATCCCACCATCCCATTTGTCTGAGATACAACCTCTAGTACAATTGAGAGCTTTATTACAAATGCATTTCTAGGGGTCACTGAAATGTATACAAGCAGTGAAACTTGATTGACTTGATGATTTTTTGATTTGCTTATTTCAATAGCCTGTAATTGGGTTTACAAACCTTTCTTTTATGCCCAAATTTGCTTTCATCAATGAGCACAATTTCTCTTCTCCTTCCTACAATCTGTTTTCCTCTTCTTCTCATCCTTTGCATGGCAGATTTACAAACTTTGCGCAGTACATGTGCAAGTTTGGTCAGAGTTGCAGAGCTGCCAGTAATCCCTTCCTGCAGCATGTCCACTTGTCGAAGGCGAAGGCCTTGTGCAAATCTGTAAAATATATGTAAGTGTTTAAATAATAATAATTAAAAAAAAAACATACATAAATATATTTAACTTTTTACATGCCTCGTGTTGGGCTAGGCACACCAATGCTCCATCATCTGAACTCAATTAACAATAATAATAATAATTTGATCACTTCATGATACAAGGGACATTAAATGGCCAATTATGTTTCCTCGTCCCCCCGCCTTTAACATTGTTTGGAGTTTATTGGGAGTCTTTAGATAGCAAACAGTTGGTCTTAACTAGGGTTGAGCTGAATGATAGAATAACCAGAATAATCTCTACATCAGGTCTCAGTCTATGTCCCAGACTGAACCGTGACAAAGGTTGCTTTTTGACAAATGTTGCCCTTGATAACAATTTGGGACGTTGTTTTGGCTGGAAGTCCTTTCAGCTGGCCAATATTAGGCACCTGGATTACACCAGCCTTGACGTCACCATAGACAGGGATTTAAAATTGATAAACAGATCAATGGCGTTTTAAAATCGTTTTTTTATCATCTTTGATCATTCTTTGTCGCGAATGATCCGGCTCTTTTGAACGAGAGGTGAACGGCTCTTTTTTTTTCCCTCTTCGGAGGAGAGGCGTCACTTTAGTTGTGCTTTCATTTGAAGCCGTCTGGACTACTGCAACGCACTTTACTCAGGCATTGGCCGTAAAGCACTCTCCCGTTTGCCATTAGTCCAGAACGCTGCGGCACGACTTTTAACAGGGACCAAAAAACGTGAACATATCACCCCAATCCTTGCGTATTCGCACTGGCTATCTGTTAATTTTAGAATTGATTTTAAAAATGTTTCAAAGCTTTGAATGGACTGGCCCCTCACTATATCACAGACCTCATCCAAATGTACCGCCCCCCACGCGCTTTGAGGTCTGAGGGCCAGCTCCAGCTCGTGGTTTCGAAAATGAACCGTAAACCAGACGTTGTCGGCCCTAAGGTGTGCCCCTCCACATCCGAAGAGCCCCCACCGCGGAGTGTTTACATCTCGTCTTAAGACTCACTTTTATTCTCTGGCTTTTAGCACTGCATAAGTTGTGTGGTCCCCTGTGTCTTATGTATTTATTTAATTGTCTATGGTAAATGGTTTCAATTTATTTCGCGGTTTTATGTCTGTATTCTCAAAATTTACCTGTAAATGAAATGCATCCAAGTTGAAAGTTGGACATGTGATCCGTGAAATATGGAGCCACATCTGATGGACCTGGAGATGGACTTGCCTCTGTGACAAATGTCTCTGCACAACCTAAAAAATGAAAACCAGTTAAGTACTTACTACTTAGAAAAATACAAAAAAAGAAAAATACAATACACTTTTCTTTTACCAAAATGATAAACTATTCCATCAGGCTAAACCACTGTGCCCCACATTCCCCATTGTGCACTGCAACCAAACATAATCGTATCCTTTTTCTACCTCTAAAGGTGTCTTTTATAACACAAAAGATCGCCTGGTGTACTGGTATTTTTTTTTTTTTTACTTTGTGCCATGACACATTACCAGTGATAGCATTTGGTCGACAGCATGTTAGCACTAAAGCTAATGCTAACATTTCGTTTTCACAAGCAGTAGCTTCTTTTTATCTGGACTAGCATGAGAATGTGCATTTTACTATTCACCCATATCAACTGACTGTACCATACTGTAGACCAATACTCACCATGCAGCCTCTTTTTTTCCATATGGTGGTTTAAACTTCATAGCATGAAAGCACGATGGACATTTCATTGACCTTCCAAGTAGCCCAAGCTTCATTAACCACCTGGTAAATTTCAAATTTTCTTCTGGGCGGTTCTTAAAAGTTATTTTTCTCAAAAAGTTAATATTGGGCATCTTGTGTAAAAGTTACGCGCTGCCTCGAGTCCACTGTGCTCGTTTAGCTGCTGCTGTTGTTTTGTTTTTTTCTCTCGATGCGGCCTGCTCTTTCTCTCTCCCGCACCAGCTGCCGGTGCTGATTGACATGTAAATCAGCCAATCGATGCCCATCTTACAGTAAGTAGAAAATATAAGACACTGTTTGAGTACAATTTAGTTAATATATTTTTTCAGTAAACTTTATACCCTTTGTTTCCCATTATCAAGAAACAATTAAAATTGTGTCTTTATATTTATTGATTTACCATACAGCCAATCAGCTTAACGCATAGGTACCCGCCTTCTTGAGCGCGATTATCACCCGCACAAACCTAGCTAGCTTCATTCGGCCGATACGTAGCTGAGCAAGTGTAAGCAAAGAGTTGTGCGAAGAATTACAAAAGTCGAAAAATGGTAAGTTAATCTTTGGTACTAATTATCTTGACACTGTATATGTGGTACTTTTTGTTGTACTAAGCCCAAATCTACATGTAATTTGGACTGCAAATTAGCTTAGCTTGCTAAATTAAATCGTGGTACTTTGAAACAAAAACAAAACTTGTAAGCTGGGACATTGGAAATTTCAGACAAATTTCTAGTATGAAATTAAAGTTGTTGCTGAACACAATTGATTTGAAGGAAAAATATCAGCATAATCTACAATTACACGAAGTCCTCTGTAACCATTTTTACTGTTTACAGCCTAAAGCTAAAAAGAAGCAGCAGAGCGCACCCATGGAACCACCAGTGTCACCCCTGAACTTGACCCAACATGTGCCAGAAGGTAATATTTGTATTATAATTTCTTTTTGTAGTGTGTAAATATTTTAGTTGTGACTTTTCATTATTGTTTTACCATTTATCCTACAGATCGAGAAAGCTTGCCAAGCTGCAGCAGCCAAACTGGAAGTGTGGAATCAGGTTTTGCCTATACTATAGTTGATACATTTAATGGTTGAACTGAACTAATTAGTTTATGCTAATGTGTGTAATACACAGTGATATCTACTTGTAACAATGATAGCACCAGACATTTGATATGGCTGGTAAAGCCATGGCATATGCTCATGACTTAAAACAGACTTACAATGAGCAAACCCGTGTACTGTTTTGATGAACACCAATATCATATACACACATCTTTTGTGCAGTATATCCTGTGGTTGTAATAATACATGTTACCACAAATGACAGCAAGTAGTAAAAAAGTTACAGTACTTTGGCATATAATACCTCGACAGGTAGAGGTAGTTACATTTGTGACCAAAGTCATTCTGTGTCTCAATATTGGTTCTCTATGTTGCAGTTCAACATTCATGCATATTGAAACAAACACAAGTAACATTCAGTTAAGTGTATATATATATTTATTGTTTTTTGTTTTGTATTTTTATTCAGTTTCCAAAATTTCTTTTCTGGAGGCCAAAATTGAATGGCAAGGGAAAATGATTAAAGATCTCGAGGAAGAGCGGGATTTTCTTCGGCAACAATTAATGGGAGAAAACAAGACAAAACGTAAGAAGCAGGCAGCATCTAATGCATAAAATGTTTATGGTAATTTGCATGATATTAATCTTTCTCCTGACTACAGCTAAACGCAAAGCTACAATAAAAAAAGAAAAGAATTACCTGTCAGACACCGATGTCTCCTCTTCACCAAACATAAGCGAGACTGACAGCGATGGTGCAATCACGAAGAAGAAAAAAATCAAACAGTCTGATGATTCAGATGATGTAGCAGTGCTGGGGCGAACTCACATGAGAGGTACAGAATGAATTGTGATGTTTATTTGAACAATATATTACACAAATGTTAAGATATTTTGAAAACATAATATGTCGAGTACCCTATGCCAATTTTATTTCAAATGTATTTAGTTGGTAATACAGGAGTGATACTACCTACAGATAAATGTAAATGTTATATTTTAAGAAACAGATTGTAATGGGTTGGGTCTTGCATTTATTTAATATTATTAAACAGAACTGTCGAACACATCAGGGTAAATTCAGTAATACTGTCATGGAAAATGGCTTCTTATAAATTCAAATTATTTGTTTAAGTTTTAAGTCAAGTTTGTAGTTTTGCAGTTATTCCTAATACAACAATATTTAAAGTGTTATGTGCATAATTTACCAAGTAAATTATTGTGTTTTTTTTTTTCTAAGTCAAAAGGCCTGATGAAGCTGTCCAAAGGTACAAGCAAGTCCTGAAAACGTTCCAGCGGGTCAGGACAATGACGGAAGCCTTCAGGGCAAACAATGTGGACCGTGGCACTATTAAACTCACGGCTCCCATCGCAGAGCTCAGCATGGTGGATCCTGACACCTTCAAGACCCTAACATTTGATTCTTCCACTGAAACCCTCATCTCATTTGCGAATAGGTGTGCTAGCAATGTCACAGCAGAGAAAAAGGCAGTTATTGAAAGCTTGAAATCAAAAGGCAAGCTTTTGCCACTGATAGTTAAGTATTAAAACAAGTGATCTATTTGAAAAGTTTGTTCAAAAGTTCGTTCACAAGCACATTGTTTTGACTGTGCTTGTGGTGTTACTGTAGTGGTTGCATTACATCAAGCATACATTTGAAGATTGTCAGCTTTTTTGGACAACTAGACAGCATTTATGCATATGTGCTGACCAAGAAGACGTTGAACTTTTCTTACAGTTTTTGTTTCATGTGGATAGGCAAAGTAATTGCATTCATTTTAAATTACAATACTGTTGTGTATACAAATAAATTCTGAAAATAGTTTGTTCTGATTGTGTTTTATGTAATTAATTGGTAAAAATGTGTTTGTTTTTAATTTTTTGCATTTATTAGGTATGAAGAGTAGTCTACTTCAGAATAGAGATCTATTTGGGTTTAATTGGTGTTGAACTAATAGCTAATTAGTTATTATCAAAACATCACTTCAGAATGGGGAACATATTCTTAGCTATAAATAATTAATTAACAGCTAATTGGTTATAAATTAGACGGCGTATGATTTGTTTTGTTGCTTAGGATTTGTCCCTGTTTATCGAGAGGTAATAAACAGGTAACAACTGTTTGTGTAGTATTAACACCTAATAAGGCCTGTATAACCAGAAGCGTATTAACACATTCATTAATGTCCAATAACCTTCTAATAAATAGTAATTAAGATTTAATAAATGGGAAAGTGTTAGTTAGAAGCTAGTTAGATGTTGAATAAGGTCATGCAAAATAAGGGCTAATAAGTGCTTTATAAACACTAACTAAGAGCTAATTAACCATCAATTAGTACACTAATTAGCACTTAATTAGCTGTTAATAAGTGAGTGCTAAAATAAAGTGTTACCCAAAGTTCTGCTCACAGTTGAGCGCATGATCAATTATGTTTACCATGAATACCTGTATTTTTCTTTACATGCAAACATTGACATAGGCCAATCAAATTGTTGCAATTTTTTCCCAAGGTACGTATTTTTTGTCTTTGATTAGTGGGAAAAAAAGCTTAAAAAGCATAGAATTATTTCGTCTTTAATGTGCCTATATTTTTTTTCAAGTGATGTACATTCGCTAATCATAACGTTGCCACCATGAATTGAGGACTCTTTTCATGTTAAGAGCCAAAAGTTGACTATCCGCACAACACGCAATTGCCCAAAACCAATCTTCCAAAATGCACCTTTGATGAATGTATTAAATATATGCCAAGTGGAAACATCTGTGACCATCTAAAACTATATCTCCTCCTAATGTAAATGTATTGATGGCAGTTCCATCATGATTGTCTGCTGTATTTCACTAAGCATTTTGGATCCTATGTGACATTTCTTAACATATTCTCCAACAATAAAAGCCATCCAGGCAAAGGATTGGTTATTAAGGTTTTTCTTAGAACCACAGCTTTGTAACTATAGTAACAAGACATACAATGTGCCACAATGTAGACTTAAGGCCCTTTCCTACTTCATGAAATGCAATTATTCTTGCACCCAGAGCTGTAAGAACAAAATCATAATTTTGGGAATTTTGTTCTTATGGCTTGTTCATACTTCATAAGGGATAAGACCATGGCTACAAGTTCAAAATTACGTAATTTTGATATTACAACTTTTAGAGCAACACCTTCCCTCTTTTGAAGTGACGGCGAGGCAAATCTAGTGGACATATACATAGGTGAAGATTATTCTGTATGCTAAATGCTTGTCTTTGTTCAACCTGATTAACCCCTAACCATAGCCTTTTTTAGTCCATTAATATATATTGATAAGTCACATATGGGCCGAACGATTGCAGCTAGCAGGTAGTGTTCACATGACCTAACAACATTCTAATCAGCCTATAATTAAAAATGTATTTGGTGCAGGCAAGAATTCTCTATTGTTTTTCTATAATTCCATAGTGGAATTTTGCACTTGGTACTGTATATGGTTTATGTGTCTGTAATGGTCACAAAGTTCAACAATGTCTTTGCACATATGAACTAAGGTCAAATGTCTAATAGTGAATATCCAAAATAATGTGCTTGATGTTGGTCAGATGAAAGGACTTTCAGCCATAAGAGGAATGTGGCAGAATCACTTCCAAATATGGACCAGGGAAAACATTTGGACATTTCTCTCTAAAACTGTGTCTCTTCCATTGAGTTGTCAAGGCCTCTGCCCTCCAAGTATGACATGACATTCTAGAATGTTGTAAAAGCAATCTATTATAGTTATGTGGTGGATTTGTTTTTTTTTGTTTTTTTCGCCAAAAACTTTTTAAACACATTTTGTTATATCTTCATGTATTTGGAATTTTCTTTCTTGTAGGCGTTTCAACACGTAGCTGATAAGCCTATTGCTTTTAACCTTTTGATATTTTTTGTTTTTTCTATGGAGACTTACAATGGGATTTTTACTTCCGGCATTGAGAGGAGGGTAGGACACATAATGTTGTGGCTAATGTCACGGTCAGTGTGGGATATCAAGTCAACAACTGTTCCATGTCCTGATTTTTAACGTAAAATAAAACTGAGGACATTTTAAAGACAAAAGAAAGGTAAAGGTCAAGCCACTGCCACACCAACCTCTCATCCCTTCCTGGCCGCGGACAGAGTCCAGTAGGAGGAAAAAGGTTGTTCTGCATAACATCGCCATTGGCCATGGGTGTCTAGCCCACGTACAGCCCACCTAATGCGCTGGAGCTGCAAGATTTCACAGAGCGGCGCTAGTTAGTGGAAAAGTCTAGTCTACAGCCTGTGTTTAGAAAGTCTTTGTGCAGCTGCAAACTTTGTTTTCTATAAACTGTGAAATGGATACATTTTTGCCATTTCTCATTTTTCTGAGTTGAGTAACTCCATATGGCAAAGTTTGAAAAGGAGCAGCAAAGTGAAAATGTAAAAAAAAAAACACAAGCGAAGAGTCCTATAACCTTATAAATGTTGTAAAAGTGCTTATTCCATGTGTAGTCAAACTCAGCCTACTCCTCCGTTTTGACTTTGCTTCTGAAAAAGCTCCGTACTCCCCTCAGCCCCACGCCTCGCTGAAAAACAGAATTGAAACACTTCTTTATTTCTCATGAATGCACAAAATGGAGGCGAAGCCCCACGCTTCTTGTTGAATTAGCACACTTTGCCAGAGATGGTCCACCACCAGTGATGACATTAAGTTCCCAATGTGTAAACCCATGGTTTAAACCTCCGCTTAATGCACCCAGTTGATATGTTTCACCACAATCACCATCATGCCTTCAGTGTCTGGCCCTCAATGAAAAATGTTTTGACACCACTTGGCTAAGGGGTCAAATTGAGATTGGGCGTTAGACCACCCCTCCCATTAAGTCATTATCATGACATTTACATGATATTCCACAAAGAAACATGCAGACACGCCCTCTAAACTTTCATATATGGGCATGACAAAAGCATCATTAGAGGCTTTTGTACTCAAGTACTCAATTACTCAAGTAACTCAAGATTATTTTTTCCATACACAACAAAGGCTTATTTTATATATACATTTACCTGGAGAAATGGTGAGCATCTTTATACCAACATCTTTACACTATCCTCACTGTGAACGGTGCAGGGAAATTATGGTTTGGGGCTGTTTTGTTGCCTCAGGGCCTGGACAACGTGATATCATCAATGGAAAAATGAATTCACAAGTTTATGAAGATATTTAGCAGAAAAACCTGGAATCCCTTGTATTAAATATCTGATGACTCTTTCAATTACTGCTTTTCTGTAGTTGCAGATTAGACGCTCACAACGATCAATCTTGGCCATTCCACTTTACAAAAGTGCTGCAGTTCAGCGAGATTTCTGGGCGTTCACTTACTTTTTGTACTCTGTTTTGGGAATGTTTACATTTGTATGGCCATTAAAAATTTGATAACATGTAATTGTTTGCGTGGTATTAGTTTAAGCGGACACTGTTTATTAATTCTTATGGTTTTTATGAAATTCAGACCATATTTATGACCAATTTAGGAAGAAATGTGAGAAATTTCCTCCCACCGTATATTGTTCGAATTAGGTGTACAACCATTTTTGTGTGTTTATCAATGGAACTCTCAAAAGCTTTGACCCGGAAGTAGATAATTACTGTGTGTGACTTAACAAACTTATAACCCAAGTTTATTTCTTTTAAAAAGAGTTTTACGCTTCAGGTTTAGTTTTCACCTGTTGCTAAGCAACAACAACAGCTTCAAAAAAAGTTTTCTTTCATTTTCATCAAATGGGTGCTTTCACAGTATACACATTCTAAAACTTGATGCTGTTACAGTGCAAAGGAACATGACTTCTTCCCTCAAGTCAATTTTAAAGGACATTTCAGCCTTTTTAAATTGCCCCGGGGATAATTGAATTGAGTTGAATTGAATTGAATTGAATTGAGTTGAGTCCGCCCGTCCAAACTGAGCATTTAGGGGAGAAGGACCTTGGTCAGAGAGCTGACCAAGACACTCTGACAGAGCTCCAGCTTTACTCTGAGGAAATGGGAGAACCTTCCAGAAGGAGAACCATCTCTGCAGCACTCCACCAATCAGACCTTTATGGTATGGCCAGACGGAAGCGTTCTCCTCAGTAAAAGGCCCATGACAGCCCGATTAAGTTTGCCAAAAGGCATCTAAACAATTCTTAGGCCATGAGGAACAAGAGTCTCTGGTCTGCTGAAACCAAGAAAGAACTATTTGGCCTGAATGGCAAGCGTCACATCTGGAGGAAACCAGGCACCACTCATCACCTGGCAAATATCACCCCTATAGTGAAGCATGAGGGTGGCAGCACCATGCTGTGGGGCTGTTTCAGTGGCAGGAACTGGGAGACTAGTCAGGATAGAAGGAAAGATGAATAGCCATGTGCAGAGATATCCTGGAGGAAAACCTGTCCCTGAAGGGGGCAACGGTTCACCTTCCAGAGAACACAGTGAAGATAATGAAGGAGTGGCTTCAGGGCAAGTCGGTGAATGTCCTTGAGTAGCCCAGGCACAGCCCAGACTTGAACCCGATTGAACATCTCTGGAAAGACCTGAAATAGATGTGCAGTGACGCTCACCATCTAATCTGACCGAGTTTGAGAGGATCTGCAAAGATTTATATTTATCTATATGGGGTATTGTGTGTAGATTGATGAGGGATATATTTATTATTTTGTTCTATTTTGGAATAACATACATGACAAAATGTAAAAAGTGGAGGGTGTGAAAAGTTTCCCTATGCACAGTATTTTACATGGAGGGCAGCCGCCTGTTTGAATATCCAAACAGAAAATCCTTCTTCATAATGTCCATGTTAGATTGTTGAGCTGCACAAGCAGAGCCTCCCGAAGCAATTTCTTAAAAGATCCTGAGTATTATGGAACGAAAAAGTAATGTGGAAGACCAAAAAAAATTTCACCGGCACTAGCGCGGATGATCCAATTGGCTGAATGTCAAGACACTGGACAATCCTCGACCCAAATGAAGGCCGTTACTGGAGCCGACTGCAGCCCAATGACCAGTGGTTTCCATAGACGTGAGGGATGCTCTACAACATCTGCACAGAGCCAGCGGCCGTTCGACCTCCCTGCACCACCTGAAGCTCCATTGACCCACTGAAGGAAAAAGCACCCCAGATCATTATGGCGCCCCCTCTCTGTTGGGGCAGAAAACATCTCAGTTTGATCTGTTTGTGATGCCAGTTACCTTGGAAACCATCAGGTTACATTTTTTCTCATCACAGAATAAAACTTTACTGCACCTTTCAATGTCCCATGTTTGGTGCTCTCTGCAAAGTCCAAATGGACAGTTCTGTAGCGTTCAAGAAGACAAGGCCTTTGATGAGGTGTTTTGTTTTTTTTAAAGCCCTTCAGTTGCAGAAGCCTCTGATGGTTATTGGGCTGCAGTCGGCTCCTGAAACGGCCTTAATTTGGGTCGAGCATCATCCAGTGTCTGGACGGACAGCCATTCGGATCCTCCGGCTCATTGCTGGTGACATTTTTTTGGGTCTTCCACTTGACTTTTTTGTTCCATAACCCTCAGGATCTTTTAAGAAATTCAGAATTACTGTACTGTGTCCCACTTCAGCAGTGATGTCGCACTGCGAGAGGCCCTGCTTATGCAGCTCAACAACACAACCAGAATGTTTTTCTTTACCCTCACTTTTTATAGGAGAAAATAATGTCCAAACCTCAACTTGGAACTGCAAAATTAGAATTTACTTTCTCTCTCTACTTTCTGCCTTATATGCTCTTTTTAAGAATGTAGTTATGGGCTCAATGTAGTAATTTCAAACAAAAAACAAAGAATTCTAGTGTAGGGAAAAGGGCAATGGACTGTTTCTTTCTTTCTTTCTTTTTTTACAGACGAAATGATGAAAATTCTAGTGCTATTAACTATCCTCATGTCAAAAATAAAAATAATACATTATTATTAGGAATAATAATAATAATAATAATAATAATAATAATAATAATAATAATAATAATAATAATAATAATAATAATAATAATAATAATAATAATAATAATAATAATAATAATAATAATAATAATGATAACAGTAGTGATGATGATGAAGCCAAATGCCAAACAAAAGTAAGGAGGTTTATATCACAAGAACAAAAGAACCAGGCTACAGCTACAAGAAAATTGACTATGACTATGGGTGGTTCCCTCTACCAGTTGATAATTTTATCCGGTCACATCTTCCACCTTTTGGGGGGAAAAAAGACTGTTGTCCACAGACACATCACATGGATTATGAGCCAGTCGTGTAGGTTTGATCTAAATAGCAAAAATCCATAACATGTCAGGATTTAACCAATACACATCTATCATTTTTAGAAAGGGCTTTCTCCATCCTGATTCTATGTTTTATTTTTTTTATTTTTTTAGCATGAATCTCCTCCCTCATGCCTGGAGACGCTGCGCCTCTGGCCCGCCCGGTGAGTTTTGTAGCAACAGTTGCCCTGTGAGGAGCGCCATAGTCACCGTAGTCCTGACGACTGTAACCCACCATCAACAACCTCTCTCCATCATTACCACCTCCTCCACCATCCTCATCTTCATCTACCTGCCCACAACTCAGGTTTGGAAGATATATTGCACTTTTGTCAAACATCGCCACATTCTTTTCAAAGCGCTTTTTACGGTTCGCGTTTGTGCACTAGTTTTTTCCTCCCGTGACTGACTGAAGCCTCCGTGAATGACTGGGTTACTTTGCTAGCGAGGGTGTTTCTTTGTAACGTGTTAGCTTTTCAGCTAATGCTCCTTTGAATTGCCATAGCTTGGATGATGGGTGCTGTCACTTTTCTATTAAATGACTAAATTCGCACAAATTGGTGCACATTTGTACAATTTGTCAGGTAGTATTTGCTGGTGTATATTTTTCGATGCAGTAGTTTGTGTGAACACAAGTGTGTGCTAATGAAGGAGCTAGCTGGTCAGCTGGAGCAGCAGGAGCAGGTGTCTGTTGTTGCTAGGTTGCTAACGCCAGCCTCGCTATCCGACAATGCGCATACAAGACTCTCTTTTTGCTGCGGTAGATCGATATCATTTAGTCAGGTGGTTCTACTGGTGGTCCATTTTGTACACATATGGAGAAAAGATAAGAAGTACCGTGTGCTAGCTACCCGTATAATATCAGCTTGTGACAAAGCTAAGCCATTACTTTCCCTTTTGTCTTAGAAAGACGATAGCTTCGATGGCACTTCACAGTTGCTCTCCTTTGTGGGGATTGTTTTCCGATAAGCATCAGATTGAATGAGCAAAGTTTAGAATAGTGATTTGATAAAAGGTTCATGCGAAGTCTGCAAATGTCAGAGCAGTTATTACAGTGCTACATTAATCGTCCGACCTAATGCCATTTTGCGGGCATTGTGCATAGGTTTATGTGCCATCAAATATTGTTGTACTGCTGGGATTTTTACTGAAACTCAATGGCAACTAGTTGTAAAGCAAATTTAACAGTCATTAGAAATGCAGTGGACCTTGTAACTGCAAGCTGTATTTTATTTTTTATATTTTTTTCATTTCCTCAACCTTGCATCACATACATGTTTGACAGCTGCGGGTTTGATCCTATTTCTTGCTCAGCCACTGTCTGGAGACTTAAATATTTTCTCTGAAAAGTCCGTCTATTCTCCGTCTAGTTTAACATATTTTATTATATTACCACGTACTTTTAAATTGTCTTCCTTTCAAACGCACGTGCAGGTGAACCCTGTATAATAAGTAATGTCCACTGTCGGGTTTCAGGTAGATTCTGTGCAGGGTAGAGTGTACTATGTACATCTTGCTACAAGCCTGAGTTGAAAAGATGCTCAAATTGCTACACTGTAGTCATTATTCATTCATTCGGTGGTGGTAAGCTACTATTGTAGCCACAAAGCCCTGAGTAGACTGACAGAAGTGAGGCTCCCAATCTGTGCCATTGGCCCTTCCACACAGGCTGTTGGTGAAGTTTCTTGCCCTTGGACGCAACAACTGCACTTGTGAGAGTCAAGATTTAAACCGCAAACCTTCTGGTCATGAGACGACCCGCTCTACAATCTGAGCAACTAATGCACATGCGTTCTTTTCATTCTAATCATATCTCTCAACATTACATACTGAGCGGCAATATCCAACTTTAACACCGCTGACTTGTTCCAGACTGAGAAGCTATATCAAACTATAACACAATTCCTAATTCAACAGTGCCACCCCCTTTGGGAGATTATGACATCATCTTTATACTCTAATTGTAATGCGTCACACATATGTATTCATTTATTTCACCTCACAGTGATAATAGCAGATGGTGGAGTTGTCCTCTGTAATTTTTTACATATTTCTAAGTTGCTCGGTTTATATTGACATGGATGGGCCATGTGTTTCTCTGATTGGTCAATATAACTGATCATCAGGTTCATCTGAAGTTTGGAAGATACGATGAGGTCCCAGATGATAAGTTGTGTATAGAAGAGGAACAGATTGTTGGTTGGCTGCTGCTTGCAATGATATCTAAATTGAGCATGAGCAATGACACTTTCTTTCCTATATATATATATATATATATATATATATATATATATATATATATATATATATATACAATACACACAATGTATTATTATTATTATTATTTTGCTCATTATATCACCCACTCTATAGCCCCAGATTGTCATTCAAATGAACCCTTCCAAAACACACTTTTACACGCACATGCAGGAGTTTCAGAACCGCTAGTTATCTTCTCATGTTACCACTTACCTGTAGTCCGCCAGAGCAGAAATAGTGCCATGCCACCTGCTGCCTGGATCCTGTTACATTTCCAATCACTTAAAGAGGGGCTGATTAATTCAATTGTTCAGCCAGACATTTGCATGGCTTGGAAACATGTCAAATTATTTTTTCTTGGTCTGATTTATACATATTGCCTCATATTATCTTAGTTGGACTTAGTCATTTTGAATGGCAATGTGTGATATTTTTTGTTTGCGATTCCTTTAAATACAAGTGTAGAATTATTTTATTATTATCTCAGAGAACAATATAGTGCGCACTTTTCATCTTTTTAGCCAGCGGCTCAGATTACCCCCCCCCCAAGACAAATTATTATGTTTTATCATCATAAAGGCTTTTTTTATGTTTATGTTATGCAAAATTTGAGAGAACAAAAAGCACACCAAAAGGTTGTCCTCCGTGTTTTTTGTTCCTGTGTTGTTATAGGGCTTGCACTTGCTCAGTGGAGCACAGCGTTTAAGTGGGCCACAGGGGAGTGCCTGAATGGTTAGACGGGAGGTGTGTGTTGAGGGGGTTGGGGTGATGCAGAGCCCTTTTTTTTTTCTTTTTTTACATAGGTGGGCTTGCATGTCTTGACGATTATGATCAAAGCATTGTTTTTTTTTCTTTTAAATAAAAAATAGTTGAGGAATATTTCGGTGTAGTTACAGTAAGTGTGCTTTGAACTTCAACCCTGTTCATAAAAGGCCATTTGAAATACAATAGTGAACTATTCCTTTATGGAAATGAAATCGTTGAATAAAATGTGAATTAGAAATAAACCTCTGACTATTGAATGCAACTTAATGTAGCGACATGTGAACTTATATAAACTTTATGTAGCTATAACATCAAGAAAAGCCAGTCTAATGGCACACAAGCATAAAGGGAAGGGGCAGGTAGTCCCTGAGGAGCTTGGAAGTAGTTAGGAGAATAGTCTTAATTAACCAAGAGAGGTTTGTTCATGGAAACTGTGATGGGAGGAGGACGTTGCCCCGGGAAGAAAAGGGTGTTATTCATGCTACCATTAACTCGCCCACCATGAGTTTGTTGGTTCATTGCTCGACCATAACATGATGCCGTTCACGTTGGACTAAGTAGGACATGAGTTGAGAATCCTCTATTAAACATTCTGTCTACGATGTCTCAGCATTGTTCTGTTTTGTTTTTCTAGTGTTAAAATTTGTTTTGTCCTTCAGTAGATTGTAAAAGTAGACATTTGTGTGAGAAAAGACCTTTGATCTATGTAATTATAAAGCATTTATTGATCGTGAACTAAAAGGCTAACTGTTGTTTAAATTACATTTTGTTTTATGACTGACAGTATTGCTCCCTGGAAGTTGTGAAACCTTATTATGAACTTGTTACAGTGAAAAATTGGAATGTTAGGAATGAATCTCCTTAATAAAATGTAAAATGATAGTTTTATTGTTGTCTTTACTTTTTATATTTATGAGAAAAGCAACATGGTAAAAAACATTTAAAAGGAAAGAAGAAATTTTAGCATAATTTGGAGGTTAATTGTGAAACGGTAATCAATGAAATATTTAGCTGGTGATTCAGACCTAATTTTACATCAGTAAATATAGGAACAGTGCAGCAACTGGAAGCAGCATTTATTTGGAGTTTGTTAAAAATTAACTTGTTTTTATGGTGGTGAAGTGGAGACAGGACCATGTGTCACTGATGCCCAAGGCTCTCAGTACATAGAGTACCAAAAGAATGAAACAAAATGCTCTGTGCATAGAAGCATTGATTTAGTGCAAGAGAGTGTTTTTAGCTTCTAAACCATAAACAGTCTGATTGAATTCAATCATCCACAGTGTGTTGCCTTTGCATATCAGTGGTGGCTAGTGGTCTTTCAAACAGGGTGTGCATACACGAGTTATTTAGACTTTTGACTCATTGATCAAATCAAAATGTCAATGTCTCAACAATTGAATGAGGCCTAATATTTGGGGGAAACATAGTAGTCTATTCCTATATCAGCAACTAAACCAAGACCAAAACAAGGTTTAAACTGGAACAATACAAAACTTGGACTAAACAAAGAAAATGTGACTAAACCAGAACAAAACCAGGTCCAAACTAGGTTAAACAAACAAACCAGGCCCACATTAAGCCTAAGTCACAACCAGACGTATGACCTTTTGTCCGTGGGATTTTTGGCGTTTCCCAAATCGCTGCATTTATTTTTTTGTTTGTGGAGAACATAGTTCTGGTGTAAGATCACCGCACACCCAACATACAGCCTTAAAGTCGAACATGCGTCACAGGGACGTACGGCTGTCAACCTGCAATAAACATACTGACTGTGGGTTCCATGCGGGCTTCGTATGAAGGTTGCAAGAAATGCACACGATCTGTATGTTGTGTGTACCAACGCTGAGCGTTTGTCACAGAGATTACCCAGCAATTTGAGGGTGTATATATTTCAGTATACTTTCTCCCTGTGAATATGGCGATATCCGCTACACTGAGAGAATACGACACACTCTTGGTCTGCTGGCCACTGTCGTGGTCTTCATTCTCTACATTCTGTCTTTCCTTCTCACTGCTCCTTGCCTTTTCTCTCTCCTCCCTCTCTGACACCTGTTCTCTCCTCACCTTCCCTCTTCCACTCGGCATATTGCAAAAACTTTGTACAAATGGCCACACCTCTGAAGCTTTATATATCAGAGTTTTCGTGCGATTGATGCACTCAACTTCCTGAATGGGAAACTTACAATCGTCTTACTCAACATTTATGGAGGACGTACGAGATATAGGAACGTGCGTTGGCTGCACTAATGCACGAAGTCCGCATGTGCGACACACAAAAAAAAGTTTAGGAAAAAACGTTGTTTATATTTCTATATGTTTATATCTCGATATCAATACGCTAACGATATATCTTTCAGCCCTAGCGCCCGTAGAGTTTGTGGGACATGACAAAGAACCTTTGCGGCGGGTCTGCGGTGGGTCTGCGGCTTGAAATTACGTCAAGGCAATCTCTCCATGCGTTTCTTGCGTTTTTCGCACGTAGATCAGCCGTAGGAGCCTGTACGACCGGTTGTGACCTGGGCTTTAGGGCTAACTCTGAGTTGTTGTGCTTGTGCCATGATGTAGCTGTATGTGGCTAAAACAGCTGAAGCTGGAGAAGCTAATGCCAGGAAACTCTTTTTCCTCTAAACAAAAGTCTCACACACACAAAAAAATGTCCAGAAAACATGACGTTCATGGCTGAAATAAAGTCCATCTCATATTGGTCTTTTCATTTTCCTCATGACAGCTGCTAATGCTAATGCTAATGCTAATGCTAATCAGCATTCAGCCGGTGGGTGTTACAACCCGTCCTTTGCTATGATGCCGAGCATCTGAGCAAATCATAGTCAGCCAATCAGAGGCTGTAATCTAGTAAGTGAGCTTCAGGCAGATCTGAGGGACGACAACACAGCTGACTTTCTCATACAATTAACACTCTTGTTTCAGAAAGCGTTTGAAATTCCAGTGGAATAAGGGTTGTTTCATGACCATGTTTTTTGTGACTGTAAATGTATATGTACTTTGTATTTCTATTTTGTATTTTTGTGAAGCACTTTGTGACTTTTGTCTGTGAAAGGTGCTATATAGATAAACATTACTTAAGTAATTTGACATTTGATACTTAAATTTGCAAAATGAAATAAATTTCATTTGGCAATTTTGTTTGTGAAATGTTGGGGGAAATTCAGCTTCCCTTATAGTGAAGGAGGAGCCGCCACTGATGCATATCCTGTGTTGCTCAATGCCGCCTTTTGTTTTTCTTCAGATGCACTGTTTCTGCTTCTATCTAATTAGTGTGTGTTGTTTAGACGTCATGCAGACCCCTGAAGCGGGTGCTGACTCCACCTCCACTATCCCCCTTCAGACCAGTGTCCCGGTTCAGCCGACGGGCTCCTCCCAGCAGCAGGTACAGGTCTGTAGTCTGCATTCACTGCAACATGGTGCATTATAGGGCTGCATGATATTGAAAACATATGATATGCGATACAGGTGAGCAATATTGTAACAACATTATTGCAATATTTGACCAAACCGTTTCAACACTGTATGTTTTAATGCATTCAAACACACATTTCCAAAGGCTAAAATGAAACTACATTAGAAAAATTATGACTAAAATTGAGCTTTTGCACATATACGGTGGGTTTCATAAGTAAGTATTGGCCCCCCTTTAACTTTTCGACATTTTGCCATACTATGGACCATAAATATAAATATATTTCATTGAAATTGTATGTGAAAGACACACACTAAGTGACATACAATTATGAAGTGAAATGGAATTTATGCATGATTTAGAATTTTTTTTCTAAAAAAAAACAAACTTAAAAGTGGGATGTGCATAAGTACCGCCTCTCTTTCCTTTTAGTGCAACCAGTTGTCTTCAGATGTTGAATGAAGATTTCTGAATGATCACATGTTGACCCAATCACTAAATAGAGTCTACCTGTGTTTAATCTAATCTCACTTCAAATACAGCTGCTCTGTGAGGGTCTCAGAGGTCTGTGAAGACACATCTGGCCTCATGGCAGAGCGGCATTTTTAAAAGAAAACCATAAGAAGTCCTGTTTTCTGTTTGCCAGAAGCCATATGGTGGCTCCTGGAAACAGAAAATGGGACTTCTTATGGTTTTCTTTAAAAAAGGGCTTGTTCCAGCCACTCTTCCACAAAGGCCAGATTTGTGCAGTGTACGACTAATACCTGTTCTGTGGACAGTTTCCCCCACCTGAGCTGTTGCTCTCTGCAGTTCATCCAGGGTCATCATAGGCTTCTTGGTAACAGCTCTGGTCAGGGCTGTCCTTGTTTGGTCAATAAGTTTAGGAGGACGGTCAGGTTTGCAGTGATGCCATTCTCCTTCCATTCCTGGATGGTGTATTCAATTGTACTTTGACAGATGTTCAAAGCTTTGGAAATCTTTTTAAAACCTAACGCAGCAGCTTTATACTTCTCAATAACTGGTGTGTTTTTGGACTTCATGAGGCGTCTGCTCCACAATAGTCTCTTAACAGACCTCTGAGACCATCATAGAGCAGCTGTATTTCAATTGACATTAGATTACACACAGGTAGCCTCTATTTACTCATTAGAGCAACATGTGATCATGCAGAAATCATCAGGCGACTTCTGAAGGAAATTAGTTGCACTAAAAGGAAAGGGGGGGCGGTACTTTTGCACTTCACACTTTTCAGTTTTTTCTTAACAAAAAAAATAATTCTAAATCATGTATAAATTTAATTTCACTTATTGATTGTGTGTCACTTAGTGTGTTTCTTTCACGTAACATTTTTATTAAATATATTTATGTTTATGGTCCATGGCATGGCAAAATGCCAAAAAGTTAAAGGGGGGCTTATACTTATGCAACCCTCTGTATAAGTTTTATGTTTTATTATGGTTTTAGGCTGAGTTTGAAAAAACTTTCTTTCAGTCAGTTGGAAGACTTTAGTGACTCTGCAATATATTGTGGCTTCTTGCAATACAGAATCTGCATCACCTAATTTTGCAATGCTATATTTTAATATACAGTTGGAGGAAAAACTAAATACACCGTTTTGAATTTCTTACATTTCTGCCTAAATTTGTCATAAAATGTGGTCTAATCTTTATTGAAATCACAAGAATGAAAACTGTCTGCTTAAACTAACCAAACATTTACATTTGATCATATTTTTATTGGCCGTAACATGTAAACATTCACAGGAGAGGGAGGAATAAGTAAGTACACCCCCTGAATCTCAGCAGTTTTGTAAAGGTGAATGGTCCAAGATTCATCCTGAAACAGTTATTGCTACAAAAGAAGGATCAGCCAGCTATTTAATACAGGGGGTTCACTTACTTATTCCACTGTTGTGAATGTCTCAGGCTGTGAATTAATTTTTCCATTTACCAGTTATCCAGGCCCTGAGGCAACAAAACAGCCCCACACTATGATTCTCCCTGCACCATACTTCACAGTGAGGACAGGGTTTCCTCCACACATGACGTTGTGTGTTCTGCCCAATCTATTCAACTTTGGTTTGGAAAAGAGCACTTGGATACTCCACAGCACTACTGATCAACCCAAAATATAATTGTTCTTCTATGTCCTGTGAATGTTTACATGTTATGGCCAATAAAAATATGATCAAATGTAAATGTTTGGATGGTATTCATTTAAGCAGGCACTGTTTACTCATTTGTGTGGTTTTAATAAAGATCAGACCACATTCTATGACCAATTTAGGCAGAAATGTAAGAAATTCTCAGTTTTTCCTCCCACTGCATTTAGTATATATTTTTTTAAATATATTAGATATATTGTGTAGCCCTAGTGCACACTTGCACCATTTCAGATAAAATAGGTGTTAATTTTCTCCAATTTGTCTTGGCAGGCCCAGACTGTTCAACAGGTTCAGCATGTTTACCCTGCACAGGTGCAGTACGTGGAAGAAAACAGTGGAGTTTACACCAATGGCAACATGTGAGTGTGTCTCATCCAGCACTGGGTCTATAAAGCCTTCCCCTGTCCTCACAAGTATCTCCACACAATCACTTGTGTCACATGCATATGTTCGTGGGGCTGTATTTGTCGTTGCTTATGTTTTGTGTGTTTGCATGAGAGCTCAGTCACCTGAACATGACCTGAAGTACACAAAAACCACTGAGGTCCCCAAGTCAGTCGAAATTAAGGGGACAGAAGGGATACACACACACGCACACAACAAGCTCAAGCTGTGTTTGCTAAGCTGAGCACACACTTAGATCACTGTGCATGTGCATTTATCCAGTGCAGCCGCCACAGCAGGTAACTCTCTTGTGTAGCAAAAAATGAAACTGCTGGCAAGCAAGTAAGTAACAAACAAAAAAAGATACTAATGACAATGTAGGGCTACAGCTAACGATTATGGTGGTAATCAATTAACCTGCAGATTATTTTTGACAGTGAATCGATGAATTGCTTGACTGTGAAACTGAAAGGTGCATGAACATTTTATTTTGTTCCTTCATGAAGCTAAAGTGACGCCACTTGAGGACATGTTGATGAGTAAACTTAAAGTAAACATTTTTAGGAGACTCTCAGTGCTTTAAAAAAAAAGTAACTGCAAATTGACTTGCTTTGCTCAAAGCTGCACATAAACACAAGCACAGGCCATTCTTCATTTGAAAGCTAAGAACCTCAAGAGTTAAACCACTGAGCTTTAATGACTGGCGGCTGCACTGGCACTGACTGGGACCTTATCTGGGACAGGAGCTTGGATTGAGGAAGTGAGAAAGACAGTCCGTTTATGTTTATTTAAACTAGGGTCTGACAACAAAGTGAAGCTAATTCTGCTTACTGAGAGGATAATTGTCTGAGACACTGACAGATGATATTTATAAAATTGACTATGTACAAAACGCTCTACATACTCTAACTTTAAATACGAATTAATCAAAAATACAACTTTGTATGTAATTTTTGCTCTCTTTGAGTCTGTGTATATCAGGAAAAAAAATGTAATCGATTACTAAAATAGTTGTCAACTATTTAAATAATCGATTAGTTGTCAGTAAAACCTCTGGGTCAAAAGTGAAAGTCAGACAATCTAGGTATGCTTTCAAATATAACACAATCTTGTAAAATAACTCTTTAAATTTGTGAAAACCCGTGCATAGTTTCCAGATATGTTCAGTATGATTTTTGCTTATTAACAACCCCTTTTAACCCATTCTATCTGTCTTTAATACAGAAGGTCGTACACATACTCGGAGCCACAGCTGTACAGCCAGAACAGCGGAGGGAGCTATTTTGACACCCAAGGAAGCTCAGCACAAGTGTCCACTGTGGTGACAACTCATGGCATGACCAACAACGGAGAAAGTGACAATGGGGGAATAACCATAGGCCTGACAGGGGCTCAGGTAATCAGCAATAGTTCTGGGGCCTACCTCATGGACAACGCTGGAGCCCACACTGCAACCCCGTCTGCCCGCGCTTCCCCCGCGACTGTAAGTATGCGCCAGGTCCATTCCTGCATGCTAATTTTACTGCTTTTTGATCAGATTCATCCAATACAGTACAGATACATGTATTTTTAATAATGCTGTCCTCAATTATTCATCACCACTGTTTTAACACTTGTAGTAGTTTAAAAGAATTTTATGTAATAAATAATGGCAGCATTAACAAATGGGTGCAGTGCTTGCATGTTGTGGTGCTTGCTCTGGGTATTCTCCTCTGTTTTTGTTATAATTTTTTTTTCTCCTACATTATATTATTTGTGCTTTTTCGTGGTTTATTAGATTGAAATGGCGATTGAGACACTCCAAAAATCTGAAGGTTTATCCAGTCAGAGAAGTTCACTGCTGAACAGCCATGTAAGTTGCTTGATATGTACAGGGTGGGGAGTGGGAACTTCCTGTTTTGAATATGAAAAAAAAAAATCTTTATTATAATTTTTTGCCTATCACACAACCTAGGAGATTCAATTTGACACAGTTTTAAGTCAGCCTCCATTGTTAATCGACCTATTCAGGCGATTTCTAACGTTTCGATCCACTCTTTCAAGCATATTGACTGGTATATTGGCAATTTCAGTTCGGATGTCACTCTGTAGATCTTCCAAGGTTCACAGATTGTTATAAACCTGGGATTTGAGACAACCCCACAGGAAATTTTAGGGGGGATAAATCTTCCGAGCTCACAGGCCAGTTTACATGCACTTTCTGAGAGATCAGACGCCCAGTGAAGACAAAACATTGTCTAATTCTTTAGATTCATCTCCACTCATACAAAATTATTTCAAAGAGAACGTCCCGACAAGGGCCACAGCAGGTTTAAGTGCAGAACATCCTTTCTTTCTTTGGACACATTGCTCATTTCTCTCAAGGCGTAGACCCACAATAAAATCGATTTGCGATCAGGTACTCAGTCTCAAAAGGCGCATTACACCGCAATGACAGAATGGCCGTGAGAAAAAATCTCCTGTACGGTTAAAAACGTGCTGCTTCCTCAACCACAGCATGTTTACAACTGAAACGGGTGTGGACACAAACCTCCTAGTCATCCCCTTCCATTGGGCCCTCTGCCACCAACATCACTACCCCCTTTTCAAATAAGAAGGTTCCCACGCCCCTCCCTGTATAAGTGCTCGTCCTCTACTTTCTGTCAGCCTCTTATACTTTATCTTGCTTTGCATTGCTGGTTCTTATACAAAGTTACTGTCTGTGGCAGCATTGCAGGCCTGGGATGATGCACCATCAGACACCTACCTGTCTGAATTCTATGAGTAACATTGCTTTTATTCCTTTGTAGCTTCAGTGGCTTTTGGATAATTATGAGACGGCTGAAGGGGTCAGTTTGCCACGATCCACACTCTACAATCACTATCTGCGCCACTGCCAGGAGCAAAAGCTTGACCCTGTCAATGCAGCCTCTTTTGGCAAACTCATTCGCTCAATCTTCATGGGACTACGTACAAGGCGCCTTGGGACGAGGTTGGCAATTTAGTGACATGTCATGAGTTTTTCATTGTTTTTGAAGAAATAACCATCACTGCTCTCCTTTTAGAGGGAACTCCAAATACCATTACTATGGTATACGTTTGAAGCCAGATTCTCCACTCAACAGACTTCAAGAAGACATGCAGTATATGGCTCTGAGACAGCAGCCTGTTCAGCAGAAGCAACGGTGTGTGTTTCCTCACAAACCAATGTACCTATTTCAGTTTTCCCAATTGTTAAAGAAACTAAATGCAAGTTGGTCATTTTATACTCACTACTGCCACTTCAGGTCCGAAGTAACAACTTTTTGAGACAGTGCAGGATTTAAGAGGCAGTTGTGGTGAACAGGTCTCATTCTACACATTAAGACATGGCTGGAGCATGTAGGGGGATGAAAATACTTTTTACATTTTTAAACTCTTTATAGTCCCTTTAAGACCGTTCTTGACACACTGCACACATTTTCCTAAACATTGCACAGCACACTTTAAAAAAATGTTAGCTTGTCCTGACTTGGTGGAAACTGAACTCTAATTGTTCAATTGTTGTGTTTTGTTTTGAGGCTGCAAAGACACATTATCATTGATATGAAAGAGTTTCATATCAAGTGCACAGGGATGTTTGAAGTGGGGTTCATGGGCCTTGCCCGGCTTTTCAAGGGGCTTCATTGTATGTGCCCACTGAGTTCCCGTACACGAAAACTCACACAAATTGGCACATGAATCCAATTGCGTGCGAGTGGGCGACATGCACAAGCCCCAAAGAAAATAACTCGCTAGCACACCCTTAGTATTTGGGACATGCATTTTTTGGCGTAGGCCACTAACATTTGGCACAGTGATAGAGCACATAGAGATAGAGAGATCATAAAACATAATTAGTGCTCCGCCCTCTGACAAAGACAAGCCTGATATTTTGGAGTAAGCTCAAACCTGGTCAATGCCATCTACAGACATGGGACTACAATATGTTTTCACGTAGAGCGTGCTTTTTTCCTACCTCTGAACAAATGGAGCTCTGTAAATGTGCAGTGCGCACCACAATAGTGCTCCTATCTATATACCTTGGAAAAGCAGTTTTTACCATTTATGACACTATATATACTATAATCCACACAATAAACCAAGCAAAAATTATATTAGACATTTTATTTTACACAATCTTAAAGACACAGACACTGACTTACTTGAACCTGAATTGCATAAACTCAACAACAACCAAAAAGAATAAAGAGAAGCATATATGCACCACTCACGAGAATAGCGCCCCCCCTGCTTATTCCTTGAAAATTGCAGGCCTAATGATTTGCATGCAATTTTGCACACACATTCTGCTCATGAAACAAAACGGGAAAGACTTCCTAGGGATGAATGTCGGCAAGGCCAGTAAGGTTTGTGAGGCTGGGGACGGATACAAGCCTGGGCGTGACCAGGGTGAGAGTGAGGACGGGGCTGGAGACGAGCTAGAGTGGTCGCGGAGAGAGGGAATCCCTGCATTGCCACTTGCGGCTTTAATTTAGTTTTGCTTCCATCATCCCCATGTCTTTTGTTTATTTAAGTTTTTGAGAACTGGCTTTGTCTTTATTTAACTTGTTAATGTGTGTGTTTTGATTGGCTTGGGTCCTTTTTTGGATCATGAGTGCTATGAGTGGAAAGTGTTCAGATGAGCAAAAATGTGTCTGGTCTTGTGAAAAAGTGTATGCAAACAAGAAAGTTTGCTTTCTTTTTCTTCAGTCCAGTTTTTAAGAAGTATGTGCTGTCAGTTGGCAGCTGTGCACATTGAATGTAATTTAGAATCTTATCAATAAAGAAAAACTGTACTTGACTTCAGATTTAAGCCTGTACAGAAGTTTGATACTGTCTCTGGGGACAATTATTCTGGAGGAGGCCAGCAGAACCCCAGTGTGGTGGAGCAGACGGTCATTGCACAGAGCCAGCACCACCTGCAGTTTTTAGGTCTGATTCTTCTGTATTTACAATATAAACCTTTTTGTACCTCCCGTGAACACCGTGTATTATTATGATTTTATTATTTGTAAAATCTCATTTATATTAAATGCTGTTACAGATGCATCTCGAGCCCTACCTGACTTTATTGAGCTGGATCTTGGACAGGGCAATCCTGATAACATCCCTCAAGAGGATGTGAAGGCACTGCAAACACTTTACCGAGAGCACTGCGAGGTAACAACTGTGCATTTATGAATACCACGTTGTGTATTTTTATAAATAAACAGTAAATCAGTGAAAATCAAGCAATGGCAAAGTTTATGAATGTTTGCCCAGTAGTAATGTAGTCATTTAGGAATATTTGTTTTCTTCTTATAACGGTCTTATGACAGATTTTAATATTTTGCCACTGTTAATTCTGCATATAACGAATTGTATTTAATGTAATGAAATTGCATTTCGACTAGGCTATCTTGGATGTGGTTGTTAACCTCCAGTTTGGCCTCATTGAGAAGCTGTGGCAGACATTCTGGCGTTATACCCCGCCTGATTCAGTAGAGGGCGCCACAGTAACAGAAAACAGGTACCTTTTCAATTTCTTGACCTGTGCTTGTGTGTAGCATTGTAGCAGCAGATACATTGTTCATATCAATATTGTTTGTTGTTTGTTTTTATTGTGGAAAGCGGCATAATTGAGGTTGAGGCTAGACTTCCTCGTTCACGGTTGATAGTTCTGTGTCGGAACGAAGCTGTTCTTAAATGGATGAGCACTTGTGACCATCTAATGTACCAGGCCCTTGTTGAGATTCTCATCCCTGATGTCCTGAGACCAATTCCCAGTAAGATTCTGTTTTGATAAAAAAAAATAAAAAAAAGGTTTTGTTGTGGATGTTTATTTAACAATGTGATATTTAAGGTGCCTTGACACAAGCCATTCGAAACTTTGCCAAAAGCCTGGAAGGTTGGCTGAGTAATGCCATGAATGCCATTCCACAGAGAATGATGCAGACCAAGGTAAGCCGTCGTTTACTTATGCAATTTATTTTAGAAAACAACAACACTATTCTTTATATAAATGGATTTTTTTTTTAGCTTCTTTGTTTTGTATTTAAAGCAGTACTAAGTAACTAATGCCCCTAGAATCCATAAGCGCTACGGCAGGTGTTGCAACAGCAACCTTTTTTACTCATTAATTGAGTGAATATGACGCTGACAGAAAAGACAAAGGGAGAGAGGGATACTGTGCGTAGAATTACACAATGGAGATTTTTTTGTTCACTCAAACTTGGCTGTAAATACTGTTAAAGTGGTGCTAGCCCGCAGTTAGCTTTCTCCGTTAGCCTGTTCTTCTTCATGATTCCATTAGTGTGTATTGGGGCCTCCAACCCGGCGGCAGGGAAGTTGCATTTGTGGTTTTCTGGCCAGAGACACGAGGGGGGTGAAAGACCCCCCCAATCATCCCATCAACACTTCAACACTACTCCCAGAGGGACTACGGAAAGGATGTATTAAGGCAAACAAGTTACATAGTGCTGCTTTAAGAGTTTGTCTCTATCCACTAGATTGCTGCTGTTAGTGCCTTTGCACAAACCTTGCGCAGATACACATCCCTGAACCACCTGGCTCAAGCAGCACGTGCTGTTTTGCAAAACACCTCCCAAATCAACCAGATGCTAAATGATCTTAACCGTGTGGATTTTGCCAATGTACAGGTCAGCTCACAATTTTTGTTATCTGTCTACATCACGTTTTCGCATCTTTAATTCCACCGTCTGGCAAGATGGAAGATTAAAATTGTAATAGGCTTACATCTCTCTTACATCTGTCATGAATAGGAGCAGGCATCATGGGTATGCCAGTGTGAAGAAGGAGTGGTGCAGCACTTGGAGCAGGACTTCAAAGCCACGCTACAGCAGCAGAGCTCACTGGAGCAATGGGCAGCCTGGCTGGATAACGTGGTCACTCAAGTGCTGAAGCCCTATGAGCATCGACCCAGCTTCCCCAGAGCTGCGCGACAATTTTTACTGAAGTGGTCTTTCTACAGGTTTGTCTTCATAAATGTCACACAGGTATCTGACTACTGTATGAACGTGCTCTTTTTTTTTCACCCTTTAGTTCTATGGTGATCCGGGACCTGACCCTGCGTAGTGCAGCCAGCTTTGGGTCATTCCACCTGATCCGCCTGCTCTATGACGAGTATATGTTCTACCTGGTGGAGCACCGTGTCGCCCAGGCCACAGGGGAGACTCCAATTGGCGTCATGGGCGAGGTATGTTAACTGGCAATTGTTTCCAATCATGAGAACTACATTATTGTACAGTAATCTGTTTTTTGTTTTCAGTTTGACAGTTTGAACAGTTTGACTCTCTCCAACATTGACAAAGGTTTGCTTCCCTGTTGATATAATCTAGTTCTGTAACTCGTAACTGTGTCTTAACGCTGCTTATCTTGTGTCTCTTGGATAGATGAGACGAGTGGATTGGACAGCGACTTGGAGGAGGACACAGAAGCATCTGGTGAACCTCTAGCAAAGCGGGAGAGGTCGGAGCATGAGGTCATCCAGGTGATCCAGGTGGGAGCGCTGGAGGATGGCTCTCACCCTGTAGTGGGGGTGGTTCAGCCCGGTGTCCTACACTCACTGCCCCAGCCTCCACAGGACCACAGCGAGCACATCCTGACCCCTTCATCTGCCACACCAATCATTCGCCACTGCAGCGCCACGGGCAACACCTATGCTTCGGTTTGAAGATGTTAGGGCCAAGCCTTTACACGGCCACTTCACATAACTCTTTTATACAGATGTTTTTTGTCTTCATGCTGCGTCTGTCTGCTCTTGTGGGGGGCACTCTTCTCTTTCTACGCAGGCTTGTCACTTGTGGTACTCTCAAGCCACAATGTGCTGTCCATGTACTACTATTCTTTTTCTGGATGTGGTTGTGTCGTCCATTAGTCTGTGCTCATACAGTGTGCCAGCTTCTAGGAAGAATACATTTGATCCATGTGTTTATCACACAAGGGAAATTTCTTTAAAACTCTAGCTCAAATCCATGTCACTTGTCCCAGGGAAGTGAAGTTGTCCACTCAGTCCACATTTGAAAACATATTTTTTGATGTACCTTTTATATTTTAAATTGGTATTACTCAAAATCATGGTGCTATTGTACTTTTTTAATCCTCATTTTGGAAACATGATGCATTCTGTTATTTCATCTTATTATTTTATTCTTCTCAAGGAAAACCCCACCAAGATTCAAAATCTCTATTTCAGGGGAGTATTGGTCCCTAAGGGGGACCCTATGTTTACTGGTAGGGGAAACCTGAGTAAACCTACACAAACTCCACGCTGAGAGAACCCACTCGACCCAGGACTGAACCTGGGTCTTTGCTGTGAGGCAGGAGCACCACCTAGCTGCCCAAACTGGCATGCAGTCATGCAACTGACTTGACTAAAATAAAATCCAAGTATTGTGTGTTGCTAAATAAGAAAAAAAGGGGGAGATGAATAACTGAATATGGAAAAGGAGTTATCTGGCAATCTTATCGTTTGTTACCCGTCAGTCACTGTATAGATTTTAGCGTTTGGGATATAAAGCTTAAATGTGCTGCTATTTAAGCGTAGATAGTAGTGTGTTTGAACAGTCAGGCTGAAGTATGCTGTACAAAACTACTTTTTCTATGCTAGCTTTTCTATGCACTTGGTGCATAATGCTTGCCTTTTCCATTTAGATGCTCTGTAGTGTGTACTGGATGTGTTTCTGTTACATGTAATGTTTTTTAAGTTTACAAAGGACCAAAAACAACCCATCCAGGAAGGAGAGTAGTTTCCTGTCCCATTGTGCCATGTTGCAGAGCAAAATGAATGTCAGGGATTATATGTACCTCGGCTTTATCATAGTGCCTTATCGGAAAATGCAGCTGTGCTCAAGTGCTGACTGTGGTGTAGAGTCCACTGCCTTTCTGTCTCTTTCTAGCCACACATTTGGCTTTCTGGTGACTTGTGGCTGGATTTGGGCTGGTTCATAATTGTTGAAACCAAGAGATACGCCGTCTTCTCTTGGCAAGCACTACAAAGCTTCAAACATATCAAAATGTCTTTTAGCCTTGTTCCTGCCCTTGCTCCGCCCTGTTTGTGCATTAGTTTTTGTGAAGAGCATGTGTAAATGTTTGTGCCTTTGTTGACTTTACTTGTGTGTCTGAACACATCTGTCAGTCGCCCTACCTCAAACCAGTGGTGCCAGCCCTTTGACGCGTGCAGATCAGTCACCCAAAATGTGCTTTGCTTTCTCACACCTTACAATGTTTTCATTTGACTTTTTTGCCCCATCAAAGCTTAAAATTTTGGTTAAATCGTCCTCGTTAGCTGGATCAAACATAGATATTTTCTGATGCTCAAAGATATATAGAAGCATATATACATATATATGTACAGTATATGAAATAATGACCACTACATGTTGCTGTTGCTTTTTATGAGGATTTTCAGTTTTTATGTGGTTGCTTCTTTTGTAGCTTTTCTGAAATTAGGTCATCGACTGTGATCAGAAAAGGCTTGGGAACTGCTCATTCATTGGACTTCATCTATACTTGAACTCTTCTAGCCTTCTGTGTGGTGGAGAAATGTGAGATTAATCCTCTGAATAGGAACACTTTCTACTAACTATTTTTCCTTTATTGTCTTTTAAAAACGTCCCGTATTTCTATCTTTCTCTGAATATTTATTTATTGATATTTATTGTGTTAAATGGTGAATTATTCACAGCGAAAATAGATCTACTGTACAGGACTGGAATGGGTTTGTGACGTATTTACGGTTATGGTTAGTACTGTTTTGCTGTAATGACAAATCTATGACTTGGTTTTAGAGCTGGGTTGTGTTACTGTGTCTGTTTATCACTTAAAGGGAGAAAAGCAAATATTGTGTCACTATTTGTATTCAATTTGCATTTTTTATTTTATGTTGAAAGACTAAGGGAATTGACAAACTAGAGTTTGGGTGGTCCCCGAGAACTACGCTGCATTCTCTACACGTGTGTAGTGGTACACATAATGATTCTGTAGCCTTTTGATCCTTGCTTGGAATGCCTGGATTAGCCACTCTGACAAGTGAGCACATATTGTATGCTTGACAAAGTCTTCTTGTAAAAGATGCTTTTTGGCCTAATTTTGTTCCCACAATGAAACACTACGTTTATAGAGGCAATTTTACTTTCACATAACTGGTTTAAAACTGCAGGTATGAACTATAACAGGACCTTTCTCACAAGAAGCTTCAGATGCATTAAACTGTTTTTCTTATAAATGTTTGCTATAATTACTGCGTTGATGCTACCTTTAATTATTAGGTGCCTAAGGTGGTTTGCATTTTGTTTTGAAGCTTATGCGTATTTTAGGAAGAGAAGTGCTTTCTGGTCTTGCACATATGTTTTTGGCTGCTAGTTATGTTTTTTGTTTCCTTGTTTTAAGACAGCACGTGCCACATAGTGCTTTCTGCTTACTAGATTCTGCCTGCTTACACTGGACTAATGCTGTTGCTGCCAACAGAGCTGTAACTCAAGATTCAAGAATGTTTAAGTTAAGGCCGTTCTGTTCTACATAATGTATGTATACAGTATATTATTAAAAGTTGTCACTGAAAAGCTTTGTAACTGTCTTGCACCCTGGACAACATGGCAGTCTCACTGACCCGCAGCAGACTCTGGTGCCTTTGACTTTAGCCAGGCTGGAGCAGACGGCCTGGGTGACAGTCGAGTAATGGAGGGCCTTAGGTTTGTCATTGAAGAACCGAGGGCTGTGAACACTGGATCACTATTATTCACTGAAAACAACAAATGCAAATGAGTTTACACACAGACAGCCTTCTATTGTACATGACAGTTCTTGTCAGTAAAATGCTCTCTTTTAGATATACACTTTACTGTTTCGTTTGTCAGATTGATTTTTCTTAATGCTGTGACCTGTTTGACATTTCTATTTGGATGTTTTCAAGTGCCATTTGACAGTGACTAGTGAGTCGTGGCCATCTGTAGCACGCACTAATGCAAGCACAAGCATTTGGCAGTGGCATTTGGGGAAGTTTTTTTGTTTTTATGTACCCAAGACTTAAGTATGTAAATAGCTAAATATATTTATTTGTGCCCTAATTATGATTTGTGAACATTTTTCCTGACTTAAGTGCTTTGTGTTTTTATTTCTTCCCCTTTTGTTGTTTATGTATAACTGATATTATATATTATACATTTTATGTGACTTTGTGTTTCCTTTCTATAATGTAATTTCTAAAACTGGCAAGCAAACCGATGTGTGTATGTTTTCACAAAAAAATCAAGAATGATTGGGGGACTTTTATATTTATAGAAAAAGACATTTTGTGTATCGTATTGATAACTATAGAAATTATTACAGACACAAGTAGTTTGTTTTTCTGAATATTTCAGATCTCAGCTCAGGCTAGCTTCTTAGTGTTGTTTTCTTAAGATTTGTGACTTGTCTTTGCATTAATAAATGTTTTCTTGTTCAAAGCCAAGTTTCTTTTTCTTTTTAGAGCTTTGTGTACTTGATGTGTTAACCTCTGTCTCAGACATGTGACTGGCACTCTGGAATGATTAGGGTTTTGTTTGTGATGCACTCTTTTTTTTTTAATCCAGAGTGATGTTTGGAGAAAGTCTAAAATCAGATTAAGTGATTTATTTAAAGGGACTATACATAGTTAAAAAATGTAAAAACTAAGTATTTTCCTCCCCTACATGTTCCAGCCATATCCTAATGCAGGGGTCACCAACATGGTGCCCGCGGGCACCCAGGGGCCCTTTGGGACATGTCCAGTAGCCCTTGGGACTTTTTTTTTAAGTGTAAAACACTTCATTTTCTTGAATCTAATTTTTTAAATTACAGTTATTTCGGTTCTTGTGACTCAGTATGAGTTTAAAATAAAGCTATTTTAATATAACATGGGGTCAATATCCTATAAGTGAACAGTGTACGTTTAAGTCTTTAGGATTTTTTAACTGGTAGCCCTCGAACAACTTAATGCTCTTAAAGTAGCCCTCAGCTGAAATAAGGTTGGTGACCCCTGTCCTAATGTGTAGAATGAGCTCAGACCTGTTCACCACAACTGCCTCTAAAATCCTGCACTGTCACTCAAAAAGGTGTTACTTCGGGTCTGAAGGGCCGTCATGCACAAGCTTAATATAGAAGCTGTAGTTACGCGTAAGACCTGAGGTGGCAGTAGTGAGTGTAAAAATGACCAACTTGCATTTAGCCACTTTAATGCTCGTGGACTTGCAGGTAAAAATTTGCTGGTTCTCTAGGGAAAGTCAAAAGATGCTATACCCCTCTTCCACAGGCCGGAAGGTTAGTCTATTTGAAAGGGGACTATGAAATTTCATTAGATTAGAAATGTTTTGTTCTTTTTTTGCACTTTGAAATCAAAACAATAAATATAGAGAATTAAAATATGAAGGGGACAGAAGATCATTGACATAATACAGCACCACAGCGAGCCCATTACAATTTATTCAACCAATCCCAACATATAACCATCAACATCATTCAAACTTCAGTATGCATGACATATTTGTAAATATTATGGACATAAACTTGCATTTCCTGAAAAATGTACAACTTTTTTGAAAACACCTTTTCATGATTTTTCACTGTAAAGGTAGCAAAAGTATAAAATACTGCAACTGCTTCAGGTACACAGAGCTGCAAAAAGGAACAAAGTTTAATAATCAATGGAGAAGAAGAATCTTTGCAAGCAACATAATACTGACATAAACATAGTTGGATGACCTTTCACCTTTTTAGATATTTGGCTTCAGTATGGCTTGCACTTCCTCACAGTTATTTCCTTGCTTGTCCACTCAATGTTTTCCAGCACGATCAACATAAAAGTGGTGATCGAGAGTTTCAGATTTTTCAACCATTGCATATCAAAGACCAATCTAATAGGTGCGTTACTGCAGAGACAGTGATAGGAAGGAACACATTTTCATTCTCCAAACAAGTTATTTTTGCCATCACAAACCTGGCAACTTCAGAGATGAAGTGACAAATATAAAGGAAGAGAATCCATAAGAAGAAGAAAAAAATCCCTTTACACCCCATGATGATAGATCTGAACAGTGAGCAATAAAACAAGAAGGATGCACTAAGCTAAAAGGTTATATGGGTACAATTAGTAACCACACATGGAACTATGAAGGCAAAACTGTAAAAGAATAAAGTGCTAATGGACACAACATGGGCTTCTATTAAAAAAAATAAAGTTCCATAAACATCATCTCCTTGCTGTGGGACAACCCTCTCGCTACTTGAATACAAACAGTGTATAAAGTTGAGGGGCCTGGAAAAGATTATAGCTTTAAGAATTGTTTCAACATTTTAAAAGGCTTGCAGCTATAATGCAGTTTTAGTGTTCATTAAAAACAATTGAAAACAGAGTAAAAATCAAAGATAAAAGAAGAAATGCCGCAAAACAATAGTGATTACATTGAATGAGAAAGCGGGTGTTGAATCACGTGATTCTACTTAAATATTATGAATGGGGAGCCACTCCTTTTGATGTGTCCCTAACTCAGCCTGGGAGAGAAACCAGAGGAGGACTGGACCATCTGTATAACTTACTACACCTAACATTAGCTATAAACACAGTAACGCTCCACCTTTCTTGTATTAGCAGAACTGCCAAGACGCACTTGTATCACACAGCACTTGGTGAGACCACAATGATCCCCCTCTGTATCTTTATATACAGAGGGGGATCAGTCTGGAACCCACACACTTGTTGGCGGCATCAGGAAAATCAAAACAAGCCTGTGCAATCAGATTTGTTTATTTGCAACACGTGCTGTTCACGAGCCTCAATACCAATCTACGAACGGCGAGGGAGAAAGAAAGAGCACGTCTCGGCGGTAAATGACCAAAAACACATCGACAGTCGGTGAGTTCCGTGATTCATAATCCTGCGCGATTATTAACACAGAACCGCTAATAACACCGCATCAACAGCAGACGCCCACCCTTCGCTGATTGGTTGACTCCGCTTCCTGTTTGCTTGCGTATGTACCGCTGTGGGACATGTAGTGGACGCCGCGGTGACCAGATTCACTCGCTGCTACAGTGGTGAGTCTGGTTCCCAGGCTACAGCACTTTGGCTTTAAAAAGATGTTTCTCATACCTGTGTTTCTTTGCCAATTCAAACGTTCAAATTAAAACAAAACATTTGGGGAGAGTAATGGTGTCCAGGGCGCACCAATTTCTCCCAGAGTGACTCATATCTTCCTCCAGCTGTTGATTTGAAGTCTTGGACTACAAAGAATGTTAGTGCGCTTGGGGGATAGTGCAGTGTAAAGGCCCATACTAACGCAACTTGCTAAGATGGGAATTGCTGTGTTGCAGTCCTCCTCAGTTCAGATCAACCCTACGGTGGAGTGCTCATTTTAAGAAGAGATTTTTGTCCATAATTGCTTTATGTTGAGTATGTACAGATTACAGTGTCCTCAGCTTAGTCGAGAGGCTGGGGGTCGGCTATGGGCATGGTGTGCAGAACCTCGTCCAGTAGCTGCAGAGCTCGATGTAGATGGATCTCTATCCAGCAGGGTGTCTCTTTAATGCTCTGGCGAGGATAGTCGGGGCCCCAGCCCTTCACAAAACTCATTCGCAAAATGCACAGGCGCCGTAAGTCATCCACACCAATGCCTGCAGCAGCTGACAAGCCTGGAGCAGACATACACAATGATTGATTTAATACTGTGTACAGCACATGTCCTATTCAAGTCTACATTTGAAAATGCAACATTTTGAAATAAAGATTTTTCTTTGCATTTTTTCTGAGCTTGCTTTTTTAATGTTGAAATTTATGTTGTTTTTTAATCATTATTTGCCTGAAATGAATTAATTCATTAAAAAAATCACAATCTAGAATTTGTGATGAAGACTTCTTTGGGTCAATGTATTCAGTTTAATGTGATGAAAGTATATGTTCTCCTAACACTAAAGCCTGGAGGCAGTCAGAATACAGTGCTGGGAGAAGCTAAATGATGGTGACACTCACTGATGGCTGGAGCGATGCCTCCCACAGAGCCTGGACCAGGAATGTTCCCGGCCACGGCTGCTGCTTGCGCTGCTGCAGCCGCCTGCGCTGTGGCTGCCTGCTGCTGCATCTGCCTGTGGCACTGACGCAGGTCAAACACCTGGCACGACAAGAAAACTCACCTCAATGGCTTTGTGGATGGTGACAACAGAAAGCTATTCAGATATTTTCTTTAAGCTACTATATATGTATGTTTGTTTAGAGAATAGTTTGTTGCATATTCTTGGTCAAATGAAGATACTGCAGCTTTACCTTGATGTAAGCACTTGGGTAGATCTTGTGAACAGCATCTCCTGGGGCTCGTCCGGCCTCACGGTCCAAGTAATAGCTCTGCACAAACACTGCATGATCACTCAGACAGCGCACCCACACATCTCCTTCACCCTTGCACTCCAGCTGCACGCCCTTGCCGATGTGGAGCCTGGCCACAAGGAAGGAAGAGAGAGACATTGACAAAAGGTGCTTCGCTGTTAATATGCCATGATGATAGATTAGACCGAGTACCTGGCTCGCTCTATGTTCTCAGTCCTGTGAACATTGCTCAGCTGACCCAAGCAGAAACGATCACCTCCAGAAGGATCAACGTAACCGTCCACAGTCACGATGGGGCAAGTGGAGGGAACCTTAAAAGTCTCACCAACCTGGACATCCATCTCAAAGTAGGCAATTGAGCACCAGTATTCTGGAGCTGCAATAAACAACATTTTTACAACAAATATTTAGTCACTAGATTAAAAGAAAGAAGATGCCCTCTTACTGGTTTAAAAAGGCACTACAATCACAACCTCGGCTGCCTTAACCTCGTTTCATACACACACAAAAAGACACCCTCACATGTGAAATTTTTGTTAGTCATAGTAGAAAACAAAACCGTACAACTCATTTCTTATACATACCAGGATGGTTGGAAATGGGAGGCTGAAATGCGATTTCATTTGTAACAGACCCTGTAATACATAGTTGTATCTTTTACTGACCATTTCAAGTAATAACTTTACAAAGACCAGGTCAAATGAGCTCTTACAATAATGGCCTGTGTGAGGCATAGGCGGATGATGCTGGAGATGACCATTTTGATGCTGTGGAACCGCTGGTGTGAAACTGCTGCTTCTGCTCCAGTTGGTAGGAGGATCTGTGTTGGCAAAATGGTATATTGTCCAATTATTACCCACACGGTGGCTGTAATACTGTAATACACTGCTAGTGCATCTCACTTGAGGGTCCAGCGGTGATGGTAGAGAAAGCAGAGGTTGAGGCTGAGCTGCTACCCTCTGAAGGGGGCAGAAGGGCAGTGGTGCTGAAGGTCTCCTGAGGTCCAGGTCTCGAAGGGGGATGCTGGATTGTTTGCAGATGGCTTTCGGAGCTTGAGTGGGATTGCTGGTTATCATAGTCATATTCATCTTTTACCAGAAGGGGTCCTTAGAAAAATATGTTCACAACAAGCACTTAGTAACACAGTCTACAGGAAACTGGGGTGGAATTCAAGTGTCTTTTTTTTTTTTACCTGAACTGGACAAAGTCAGTCCCGACAAATCTACAGATACACAACATAATCAAGTTAGTACAATGGCTTTTAATCACTGTCACCATTTCAAATAGTTTCACATACCAATGCCAGGGGAGACCACTCTCTCGTAATGGTATGGGTTGACACACACATTGTCACATTTTAGATCAAACGCATACTGGCAATACTTGACATGTTTTAATTCATTTTTGTGAAGATCAGGCCAACGCCACAGCCGGGCATAAACAACATGTGGAAAGCCTTTACGCCCGGCAACCTAGAACATCAGCAAAACAAAAAATGTAACATACTGTTTTGCAAAACACGACTTCACAGCACACACCTGTAAACGTCCGTCCAAGGTCCGCTGTATTGTAACACATTTGCTTGGATGAGCTCCATTTGTAGTGATGGCCGTTATTAGAGAATCCAGCTCATCTTTCTTTTCCTTCAGCTTCTTGACAAGACTTTCAATAGCTCTTTTAGCAAAGCTCTCACTTTCTCCTCCTTGGCGATGGCACATCAAGCTGTGCACAATGCTCAGGCAAGCATCATTGCTTGTTGGAGTGTTTGTGATTGACATCTTGCTCCTTAGGTTTCACCCTGAAGGCAAATTCTTTGATGGTGTCCCTGATGACAAATAATTACATTACTAACATGTATGCTAATAACGACAACAACAAAGATAATAATAAAAATGAGCAATAATATTTTGTATAATAACAATTTTAATAATAATAATAACGAACGATACATATTTAAATAATAATAATAATTTTATTAATATTAATAATATTAATAATAATAATAATAATAATAATAATAATAATAATAATAATAATAATAATAATAATAAGCCGCATTAACGGTGTGATCCTAAAACATATCCTTGTGATTCGTACAGTCGAATAATGTGCACAATCCTGAACAATGTGGCTCGTGTCAAATTGTGGATGATAAATCCAGTGCACCAGTGTACACAAAGCTCATCATTAGTGTGTTTATCTATTCTCGCGCTGCTGTGATATTTATGTGCACAAATCGAATCGTTTATATATTAGACAGTACACGCAAATGCATTTACAATTAAATACACTTACATTGGGCGTCAAGACATGCTTTGCCATGTTACCGTAAATAAGCTAGCATGTGTGGCTAACGCTAGGGAGGCTTTGATCATCGCATACATACCGAAACAGATTCGCGAAGATTCAATTTCCAGATAGGTGTTTTCTAGTGCAAGCATTTACAAATACAAAATAAATGTAATTTAAAAAAAATTACAATCGGCCTGCAGCATAGCGCATTATACGGCTGTGATGTGATTTTCGGCTAACCATCTAGTGCTCAGGCTAAAATGCTAATGCTACAAGACGCTCATCAAAGTTGGCATCAGCTTCTTGCTCTAATCAATGAAACAAAACTAGAAGCAAGTTGATGAGTTATAAATTTGACAGAGGCATACCAGACAATGCGCACTCCGTTATCTTGTCTGATTAATGCAAACGAATAATGGTAAGATGGCTTTACTCAGAAAGCAATCTGGTGCTATTGGTTAGCTGGTCACGAAAATAAACAACAAAAAAATCTGTCTCCACCCACTGGGCGACGAGTGCGCATGCGCAGATGTCTGACGGTCCTTCTCATATTGGATGCATTTTATTTTAGAAGTCACGAGGAAATATTAGAAAAGTCATCTATCTTACTTATAGTATATTTATATAAAAGTATGCCTAGTTTGTGTTTATGTTGTTTATAGTTTCTCACGCATATTATTTAGTCCCATGAAAGATCATCTTGGTCTATTCAGAAGATTTTTTTGCAGGTGGGCAGAGTTGCCAAGATATTTACTCACGTATGGTATGAGTAACACTACTGTGATTACTATGTAGGCTAACTGTTGTCTGAAGTCTGATTTATGTTTCAGTTGTGACATAAATTGTGAGAAATTGAGGATTAGGATTAGGAGTACTACCATAGACTGTATATATAGTATAGAATATAGTACTACCCACTTCTGGTCCACATAAGCAGGTGGAGGTTTTTCCACTCTGAATAAGGCTGTTTGAATATGCAGATTTTTCAAACATGCCGTGACAAAAGTAAGTCAGGAAGTACTTTATTTGTCATTGTACAAGCGTACAATAAAATTGTGTTCATGTGTGAGTCCTGAGCCGCATGTGTTAGTCCTGAGCCGCTGCGACTAAGCCGCGCCACCATTGGGGGTCAACCTGACCAGCATGTTTTGGAGGTAGAGGAAACCGTAGCACCTGGAGGAGACCTGGCTGGCTGCCTGCAGTGCTCCTCTAATCCTCTGAAACAGTGCTGGCCCTCCTGGGTTTGTCCCTGTTTCAGAGCGTGGTGTCCTGCACTGGTCAGCTCCTCCTTCCTCTTCTTCCTGTGCAGCTCCCTCTGCTCCACAACAACCTTTTACCTTCTTCTGGGAAGTGCTTAATCTGTTTTATCTCCATTGAACGTCCATTAGGGAGGTTGCTGCTGTTTACACTAGTCTAGAAATGTTTATTCATGAGAAAATAATAAGTTTGTCAAATTCACGTAATATGGAACCTAGGATAAGAGATTACAGAGACAGTACCCTCAAAATATTGTCACCCCTCGTAAAGCCATACTGCTTTAAAATATTTCAATTGGTAATTGGTAATTATTTCAAAGACATTTTCAAAAAAATAAACTGCCAAGAAAAAATAGGATTAATTGTATATGTATTGAGTGTGACAGTTATTGACACCCTCATTTATTTGCACAAAAAGATTGATAAATAAATAACGTGACTTACTTGCTTATCTCAGCTCACTGCCAGGAGGATTGTTGTGGTTCTGAACTCATGGATCACATGACCATGACAGTTGGGTTATGGAGTCAGACAGTCTCAAGTACAATCGAACGTCACTTTGATCACCTTCATTTATTTGGACTGGTTCAAAAAAACTGGTTGGACGGGACAAAAGCACCCAAAGACAAAGCCCTGATCTGAATACATAACTCATCTCACTCAACTCAGTCATTGTCCTTGAGAGAAATGTGTTTTATGTATTGGTACAAGCAATGGCAATGCAATACAATACAATAAAGGCTGCAGTGGAAGTCAGCATGGATAGAATTGTTTAACTGCCGTCATGAACTTGTGGGGGCGGGTAGCTAAGTGATGAGTTCATCTTGTGAACCTACAGTTTTCTCCAGATTCCTCAGCAGTCACTGGAGAAGACTCAGGGCAATCTTAGCCACAGAAGCCACACAATGACAGAAAAGGTCCCCCAAAAAATCAAATATTTGATCTTTATGTATTTCTTTATTATTGTAGCGAGCAGAGTGTGTGATGTTGATATTATGAAGGTTGAAAAGGCTCAATAGAGATAGATATAAGCCAATAGCTCCATCACAAAACCTTTATAAGTGATTCTGTGCGGTATACAGCCATAATCCAATAGTGTAAGAAGAGTAGAGCACATTAGGGTGACCCTAAGCCTCTACCTGTTCACAGCTCACACTGATATCGGTAACACCCTGCCTTCCATTTCCTGCATCTTGGACTGTTAACAGCCAGTGCTATGTGTTGATAGGACATGTGTTTTTTCCATTTGTACTGTTGTGGAGTCTTGATAGGAGAGTCATGCAGTGTCAGAAAAAGGAAGTGGGAGTTTCGAAAGGCATGAGGCAACATGATGGTAGGCTAGTCAGACTCAGGTAGTGTTAGAGAGAGTGGAATCTGACACCACTTTTTCACAAATGCTGCCACTTGGAGTGGCGTCTCTGAGTGACAGTTTACAAGATTCCAGGCTGTGACACCTTCTTATCAGTATGGCACTGAGCGGCCGCGAGTGGCCTGCACGGCATGTGGCAGGACAGAAATGGGACCCACAGGGTGCTGGGATACCTGGCATTCAAACAACAATACAATGAGACGATGAAAGCTTCCCAATGAAAAACTCGGGATTTTATATTTCACTTGGCAGTTACAAACCTCCAAAAAGTCAAAGATGAACCATGTTGGCAAAGTAAAAATAATGGGGCTAAAGGAAGATACTCCAAACTCAGACATTTTTGACTAATCTTAAAAGTTAAGTACAAACACATGGAAACATCACTGTATTAAATGACAGTGTCTGAATCAGCCCCACAATAATCACTGGTGTTACCATTTACATTTACCTTTTAAACTAGACATGTGTTTATTTTTGCCAATTATCATCTGCACAAGGCACCACCGGTCCAGTCTCAATTGTTTGAAGCAGATGCCAAGTCTCAGATGAATCATGTTGATCTCCCAAATGATCTGAAATTAAACCAATCCACAGAACATCTGGTTTATTCTACCACATGGGCAGGATATTGTTTTTCTAGTGTATTGAGTAGAAGGTGAATAAGTAAAAGCAGGCTCTCCACAGACAGAACTACATTCACATACAAATACCATGCACTCATTGTAGTGCAAATAAATTAACACATCCATTTATCAGCAGGTAAGTGTGCATTGCCTGAAAATATATTAAATAATAACCAACATAAAACAAAAGATATATATTATTACCCAGAGCACAATGTGTTTGCTGCTATTTCACTATTTTCTCTTGTTGTATATTTGAATTTATACAGTACATCAAGCAGTAGATTCCACAATGAAACCCTTCATTTAGAGTCTTAATGTCACTCAGGACTATCTGCAGCCACATTCTGCCACCACCATGCCCTCATATTTGTGATTAAAAGTGATCACTCCATTTTCATGGTAAAGAAGTGAGATGGGCTCCAGCTTAGTGGGTACACAGCATGCACGGGACACTCTGTTAGGACTCTTGACACTCAGCAGAGTCTGCACCATGGCGTGTCTGGTGGGTGTGACCTCAGCGGTCAGGGGTGGGTAGCACTCCCCCTTGCACTCATAGGCTTCGTAGCCCAGTGGTTGGATGATCCAATTGTCCCAGTTAATATCTTTGAAATCCACAAACAGGGGGGTCCTCTTACATGCTTCACTCTTTATGTTGCGGCGGATTCTGGAGGGCGTGTCATAGATAAAGTTGGCGTTCAGCTCCACCAGAGGCAGTTGCTCACCCTGGTTTTCATGATCAGGATTGTGATTCAGTTGCCTCAACAAAGATCCTCTCTGGTTTTTCAGAAAATCTTGCTGTTCACTCAAGTTCAGTTTGTGTGTGTCCTTGTAGTGATCTTTGCCCTGATTTTTCGAAAAAACAATCATGGCAGCGTTATGTTTCTCAGCTGAACTTTGGTCAAGATCAATGCTCATTCCTGATGTGTCTTTTCTTTTCCACCCCAAGTTTGTGACATGAACTTCCAGTCTGTGGTTTGCACGGCCGCTCTTGTGCCAGCGGGTTACTGCTTGAGTCAAGTCAAATGACACCCAGCCGCTATCTCTGGTATTGATATGCTTTGTCACCAGTTCCTCTAAATCTTTTATCTCCAGCACCTCTTCTTTAGCGCTACTTCTCACATCCCTCTGCACCTCTCTTGACCATCCGACACCCTCTTGTTCATGGTAAACGGTCGCTATGCAGTCTGGGCTCTGTTGTGCTCCTTGAGACTGCTGGATCTGGATGAAGAAACGCAGCTCTGCTAATGTTACGTGCTCATGGAGTGATATAGAGATGTTAAACAACAGGGGATATATCCGCACACCCTCAGTGGTCTTTCTGTATGGAGAAGAATCTGAAATCACAAAGAGACTTTCATTTCTCCACTGATTTTTGAAAAGAAAAAGAAATAGAAAATAAAAGCCTACAACACAACTTAACACCCATTTCCTTTTTTCTTCTTTTTATTTAATTTTACAAAACCCAAACATTTATGTTATCTCCTACACATTGTACTTTCTTTCTTGTTTGCCAAACAACAATAAAACAAGATTTGTTTGCATTCAAGCACATACCTTCATTCTTGAAACTGCGCACTATGTTGGCTGAGGGGACTGCAGTACGGTTCTTGGTAAATCGCTCATACAGCTCCAGCATGTATTCTGGTGGCTCGTTGGAGCCAGGAACCTGTGCTCTTCTTTGCCCCCCCTGCTCCGTGAGGTTCAGAGGAGATAGAAACTGGCTCAGTAGGTCCTGGGGGAGTAACTTTGGGCTTCTGTCATAATCTTTCCGGAGGGAGACTCTGTGGAGGTTCTCTGGAGGCCGAAGGGAGCTGCTCCAACTCAAATGTTTCAATAATAAGAAGATGATACAATTAACAAAACAAAAAGTGAAGAAAACCCAAGAGGCCATCAGTAGTGGAAGCGTTAGATCCAAAATGTGTTAAATGAGATGAAGACGCCTGTTCGTAGCTGAACCTCGAGATGACGAGTAACAGGTTGGAGCAAAGACAGCTTTGCCCTTGGTCATTTTGTGGTTTGGTTCTGAGGGCAGGGCTGTTGTCCAACGTGCTGACATGTTTGGAGATGTCACTAAGGCCATGCTCAGCCCTCCTCCCTCCCTTTCCACACGAGGTGCATTGAACCAGCTATGGCATTGTACATTAGATTAAAAAGGACAATTTTTTCCAGAATGGTTTCATTTGTATATTTAAGAAACTTTTAAATAAAGGATTACCTAATATCTTCAAAGCCAAACCCGTGGCATTCAAAAAATAATTATTAATGAATCAATTACAAAACAGATTGTTACATTTATGAAAGGCTTTGTTAAATGTTTCTCCACATGCCACACCAGATCAGTCCTCTTTTAAATACCTTGCTGCTCCACAAGAGGCCACCCTGGAGCAATACCTGCCCTATGAATTATAATTAGTACAGTGGAGTTTCCAGGTTAGAGTTAACACTGGGTAAGTTCTGATCTCTATTACAAAGGGTGTTTTGGTGTCGATTCGAGTCCAACAGTTTTAATCTCTCGAAGAAGAAACTACAATGTAAAAAGTATTTCTTCTCAAAAATAAACCAACAAAATTACAGTAATAATTTATTTATTTTCATTCAACATAGCAATGCAAAAAGGGACCACTGCAAAGCAGAGTTTTCTTGAATGTAGTCTTACTTAACTGTTTTAGCTATGACACATGTATGGCCTTTGGCCTCTGATTAATAACATGGGTATTACAATAAATATTACAATATAAATGCCTTCATTTAAATTATTAACAGTCCTTTAATACACATTTACATTCACTTTGCCTTTGAGAAATCTTTAAAGACCTTTCCTAGTCTCGTCTGATGGCAGCAGAAGGAAAGTAAATATCTAGTCCTCCATATCTGATTTCTGGGAATGCTAATGCTACTCTCAATAACACAGCAGATTGTTTGTTTATATTTTATACTGGCTCATCCTCAACCTCATGGAAAAGGCTGACAAATTGGTATAATTTAAGATGTGAAATTGGTTTTGTCCAGTATATTCTTTGGAGTCATGATTCACAACACTTTGCATAATATGTTTAAGTATGTCTTCCTAAATGACAAAATTCCTCAAGTCTATTCTCAGATGATCTCCTTAATAAATTAAGGTTTGGCACATACTTTCATGTAAACAAAGAAATACTTTTGTCTATCATCAAATGGCACAGGTTTGTATCTCACAGATGAAGTTCCTCTACAGGGGCTGGTGCTGTCTCTGGTCTAGACCCACGAGTCTAACGGAGGGGGCTTGTTGTCCATTAGACCCACTGCAGGACGTCCGGCTCGGATGAAGTGCTTCCTCTCATTAATTGTCTAAAGATCAAGCAGGCACAATTAGTGAGAACACAGAAATACACCCTCAAGTGTTGACTATGTTTACCAAATGAAAACACAAGATATGAACATGTTAATCCTGACAATGTCTTACTATGTAACGACCTCGCTGTGCTTTAGTCGAAAAAAGTACGTTTCCTTAGATACCAACAAGCTTTGATGCCGGGTGAGTCCTGACACAGCATTAAAGAAAGTTACTTTGTTTTCCCCGTTCAAATAAATGATACATGATTTCTGGTTTTGCTAAAATAAATAGTCTTTTACAGATTAATGAGCTTTATCTTTTGAAAAATGAAAAATGTAGTATTGGTATAGAAATATTGCATTACTTAAATATACCTTTAGAAAAATCTAAATGAGATAAGATAATTCTACACAATGTTAGTGATTTAAGACACTTTTATACGACTTCATTGGTACCAAAGATCATATTTCAACAATCTAAGAAAAATCACCTTTTGTACTTCAATATATTTACTTACATATAACCTAAATGTGACTCGTCAAGTGTCTGATAATCGGACTGGTGACTCCCAAGCAACTAGAGGTGGCTGCTTTAAGAGTTTTTCTACCAGAGAGTGGATACATTAAACTTAACGTACAGCTCAGAGCGTAAAGTCTCCCGCCTCATGGCTGCGTGTGAGAGATTGTCATTCCGGTGTGTTGTCATCTGTGAAAGTGATTTTACCTGAAGAGCCTCTCTCTCTACCACTGACCCCTTCCCATCTCCAACTCTGTCATTTGGCTCCAAGGTAGAATACACATCTGTGAGAGGAAGAGAGATAGAGCAGAAATGTAGCTCCGGGTGTTCAGAATACATAAGCCGTGAAATGACAAACATGGTGCCTTTTAGGGAGAAATCCCACCACTTACAAGAACTCACACAAAACTGATGCTATCACAACTCTACCCATATGTGGGTAGAGTTGTCTCTCAATGTTACCTTATAATAACATTATTTAACCAGACGGAATGATTAGTGATGCAAATACACTCAATAGAAATGTATGCACAATGCTTTTAATTTAGCTCTAACTTTTCGTGGGGTGAACTCAAAGACATAAAATATCCACAATCGACCCATTCCTCTCAAATATTGTTCTCAAAAGAATCCGACACATACAGTTGATCAGGTTGTTGATTGTGGCCTGTGGAAAAAGCTGGGCCACTCCCCTTCAATGGCTGTGCCAAGTTGATAGACATTGACAGGAACTGGAGCACGCTGTTGTATACACTGATCCAGAGCATCCCAAACATGCTCGATGGGTGACATGTCCAGTGAGTCTGCTGGCCAGGCAGCGAAAAAAAATGTTTTCCGAGGATGGGAAAGGCCACATTTGCATATCGACTCCCTGATTGGTCAGATTCGAGCTCACGAATCTTTTGTAAACTCCATTATCTTTAGGATTAGGGCCATGGCAAGGTTAGGGTTAATTTTTAAACTTCTTCAGGTTAGGATTATAGGGTCAGGTATACAGTTAGTTTAGATTTCAGGGAAGAACTGCAGCATCTTGATTTGTCACACCTGAGATGGGAGGTTCTTTTGACAGAGGAGAAGCGCTCACTAACACAGATTTGTGAACAATACAAATGGGTCTATTGTGTATTTAGAAAGTGTTATGTCTTTGAGTTCAGCGTATGAAAAATTAGACAAAAAACAAAGTGTTTTGGTTGAGTGTAAGAAAAAAAAACTCAAGTAAATGAAGAAAAAGTATTTTGAGAACAGAGCAACTGCTAGAGTGTACAAATCTGAATGTTTAATTGTTGTATTAATAATGTAATAGAAATAGTATGAACATTCTGATAGCCTACTTATAAAGAAAATACCATAATGTCAAGGACATAATTCTTAAAATAAGGCTCAAAAATGTATTGATTTCATTGCTTTGATTGATTGATGAATTTGATTTCAATTCATTTTCATTTGTCAACATGAAATTTGTACAGTTAATTTCTGTAAAAAAATATATATATATATATTTGTCCTTTATTTATCCAGGATAAAACTCATTGAGATTAAAAATCTCTTTTTCAAGAGTGTCCTGGCCAAAATACTTTATATTGGGATCAAATCCAATACCAGAATGGGAACAACCCTGCAGTTTGAGAGCAGAGCATGTCCGGTGAGCCAGAAGACTGTTTTGTGACGTGACACAACAAAATCCAGGAAATAGACATCGGTATAATATAGTATTATATTCTTCTTTGTTTATAACATGGTATCCCTGTTTATGCAGTCCACTTATTATGTGTATTATTTATGAAGTGTTATGTATTATGTTGAGGGAAGCTTGATGTGGTAGTGGGGGAAAGTGGCTGCCCTTTCAAAATAACATCCAAACGAGATGTGACTGGTGATGCATGAGCCTCCTGTGCCTCCGGGAGAGAGCGCTCTGCCTAATAAGTCTGCAGCGTTGATAACCTTGGCGGCACATCGCAGCTTCAGTGCTATGTACACAAAAGGGTAAATGGAAACCGCTAATGTCTTCTTTGCCCCATGTTAAAAATGTGCTTTAAGTTGGCAGAGCTGCAGGACATGTCTTTAATTATTTGGATTATGCTTTGTTGCAGATGGAGGAGACGGTAATGCTGACCTTGATTTTTGTCCATGAGCGGTAAAGTGATGTCGTCGCCCCCTTGTTTCCCGCTCTTGGACTTTTTGGACACTCCAGTCGACGGTGGCTTTGAAACACAAAAATGGTCGGATTATGTGTGTGCCTATTTCTTTACCAATGTGCCATAAAGATAAGTAATGATAATGATCCAAAAGTAAACAGTAAACAGTAAAACAAATATAAAGATTGAGAATGTAAACCAAACTAATTTCCAAAACCTTGATTGTCTGGGTTAAATTAACTGGAAGAAATGGTTACTTATTGCTTTCCAGCTGCCTTAGGAAAGGATCTTATCACAGCATCATAATAAACCCTGTGGAAACATACTTCATTATCACTTTCCTCTCAATCACGGACAGCTTGACTGTTTTCCATAATTGATACACTTAAACACAAAGGCACTGTCATGTTCCACTTACACAGGCATTGTGTGCAAATGCCATACCTTAAAGTGACTCTTGTTCCAGCCCGCTTTGGTCAGCGTGTGTCGCAAATCCTTGTAAGCCCATATTGTCTGCAGGACATGAGAGGCAGCCTTGGTCTCCCGCACTGATTGGCTGCAGACAAACCATTAGACATAGTGATGAACAACAGAAGACAGCTCTGAGCCTGTACTGTCCGCTTGATTAAAATCTGCCTCCGAATGTCCACAGATAGACATAAATAACCCAAGATAAGAAAATAACCCCAGAGAGACATAAATAAAAGCCAAAGCGTCAGAAGCGGCAATGCAGCAGATGAGCCTTGACTTATGCTCGAGTCACGTTTACGCGCACGCTTGGCGTGCATACCTCGACTTGTTGATGGCCACCAGTTTCTGCACTGCGTGGCCCTGTATGAGTGCCCGGGCGTTCTCAGGGCTGTCAGTGATGATCTCATGGATAGTGTTGAGGATGGACACAACTGTATCTCCATCTAGGTTCTTCGCCGGGTGCTGTTGTCCACACGGCAGATTGCCCACAAGGTCCCTTAAAGCATAGCTCCCTGCAATAAGGAAGGGACGGATGACTCTGTCAGGGTCAGTCAGTGGAGAGGCAAATACTTACAGATAAATCTGCTCTGAAATAAAAGCAACTCAAGACTGGAATATAACAACTATTGATAGTTACATTTTCTCGTGCTACATTAGCTTGTTTATTACTAGTGGTGGGACTTAATTATGACCTTTGTTATTAATTAATAATAATTAATCGCAATTAATCACATCTAAGCATCATTTATTCAAGGGTTGAATTTTTTGGAGTTGTATTCTTGTATTTTCTTACATTAGAACTTATTTGAAGTGGAGATGTGAGTTGATTTATTTTGGAGGAAGATCATTTTAAATAAGTTTAGGCTTACATGTGTGAATAAACAAGTTTGACAATAAAAAAAGTGTCTGTGCCGCTAAAGTAAAGTGTGATTAATTTTGATTAATATTTTTCATTGATTACCTGATGTAATCACGGTAATTAATCATAATTAAATGAAAAACATCCCTATTTATTACATAATCGGTCCAATGCTTGGCCTGGTCATAAACAGGTTTTATCGCAACATTAATCCCTGAATTACTGCTTGGGTGTCCGTTTGCAACAGAGTTATTACACAGAAATGATTGTTAGGTTTCTTTATTTGTTTCTGCCTGTTGTATTTGAAACACCACCTAACTCATCGAGGATGAAGTGCTGAGATGCAGTTGCAGTGTCGTACAAACCTATCAGGTCTTTGTTTCTTCTGTCCATGGCCAGGTTGCGCAGAGCAATGGCCACCGCCCGCACCACTTTGTCCACATCTGACCGCAGCAGCTCCACCAGAATGGGTAGTCCTTTCTCCTTTCTCACTGTGGCTCGGATATAGCTCGACCACTACAAGCACAGGAATTAAAAGATACACCAATGTCAGCAATTTTGTGCAAAAGCCTCTGGAAGATTTTGCTTTAAAGAAAGCAAAATCAGGTCAAAACAGAATGCCTGCCAGTGCATTGCAAGTCGAGGAAATAAATTAAAAAGCATTATGCACTGTCCCAACTAAATAAACAAGTGAACATAGAAAAAGCTGTAGCTCAAACCATTTGGCTAAGTTGCTATGACAGCAGTTGGCCTGACTTTAAAGCTCTTCCTCCACAGCTGCAGAGGGTTCTCAGTGGAAAACCTCTCTTGTGTGTCTACAAGGTTAGTGTGTGGTACTTACAGCCCACTGTCCCGCGGCGAGATTCTGTAGCGCTCCTGCAGCCGCCTCTAAAGTGTTGTGGTTGTGACTGCAAGTGAGGAGAGCGAGGTAGAGCCGGACGACATCTGGCTGGTACAGCAGCTCCAGGCCTGCAACACACCACCACAGCAGCATGTTCAAATCAGCCTCAGACAATTTAAAAGCATCATTTTTAGGTCATGAGACAAGCATATGGCTCTTGCACAGTATAGCATTTTGTGGCTTGTATTGCTGACGAGTACTATGAAGCTGACCCGGAATGGCTGTCAGTCTGATTTGCATTCATTGGCAGGAGTGTGGGAGGCATAATCTCAACATTGCTTCTCGTCTGACAGCATGTGCATATACAGTGTTCACAGCTATGAACGCTATTGTCAGCCCACTGTTGGCGCACTTTAGGTGATCCTCCCAGTCAACAGGTATGATCTGAGACCAAACTGATTTCTAAATCCCTAATATTCATGCTTAAAATGGTAAAATGGTGAAATGGTCTGAACTTATGTATCGCTTTTCCACCTACATTAGGCACTCAAAGGCCTTCACAACTTTGTTCAGACTAAACTGGAATTATGTTGGCAAATTACTTCAGGTAGTCTGTTTAAAGGTGTGTTTAAAGTGGGACGAGGGCACGGGCCCCATAAGACAGAATGACAGTTTAAGGCAAGAACCTACCTGAAAGAACAACAGTGTTAACCTTTGATTCATCTCTAATTACATCGGCGTAGTCATGCTTTTTTAGTATCAATTGTTTCTTTATCTTTTGGTTCATTCTATAAACTGTGTTGTGCATTCAAATGATGTTTTTGGTCAATGTTGCTCAGTCTAAGTTTAAAACTGATGAATGTATCATTAATAATGTGTATCTGTTCAGCTCAGGAAGGTTTGTATCTAAAGTTAATGTAATGCAGCCCTTATAATTTATTATGTTACATAAATGTAAACTGAATTGAATATTGCGTGGGCACATATAAGCTTTACTGCTTCAGCCTACTCCATTTTGAGCATCCACAATTATGTATGAATATGAATTTTGAAAGACAAAATGAAAGTAAAAATGCTCAAATAAACTAAACTTAACTAAATACATCATCATTTGAATTGAAATGTCCCATGAGCTCAATGGGCAGACATGGGAAGAACTTTCTGAAGAGTATTTATTATCTATTGTAGAAAGCAGCTTTCTTCAGTTGTGCCAAAAGTGGCTGCTTTAAAGGGTCAGAGGTTTAGAATATATTTTGGATTATAAATTGGTTTATTTACTAATGCTTATTGCTTACATGCTTTACAATAATTTATTGTAATGATTTTGGGGGTGGGCGCTCATAAGCTTTTTCCTTCGGCCCAGTCCTTTTGAGTAGAATGTTAACTGCTCAAATAAACTAAACTAGTAAACATTAGCAATAAACTGCATAATATTTAAGAAAGCTGAAAAAATGAAGGTGTTCTCAAACTTTTAGCTAGTTTATATTTATATGAGCAGAACCTCAGCATCTTCTTTCTTCTATAACTGTTTGAACAAAGTCAGGCAGGAAAACGACAACAAACATACACCGCGTGTTAAGGCTGTCTGGACGAGACCTTAGCAAAGAAATCTTGCATCATCTTTACCTGTCAGCCCCCTCTGTAAAACCACACAATTGGGGGGAAAATGATGCACATTTGTGACACTAACTATGCAATGCACAAAAGCATGCAAGCCCCCCCCCCCCAAAAGAGTGCACCCAGATTACATGGCAGTTCATCCGTTCAATGAAACTACAGTAGTTTACAAAAGGGAATATAGTTGAAACACTATATAAATCTTCTTTTTTTTCAATGATTCCAATAATTGTTTACAGAGTTTGTGATGCCAGAGTGTACTTTGTAAGAGATTGCCAGATAAAAGGTTTTCGGCTTGTATTTTACATAATCAAGTGCAGAGCTATCAAATGGACCCTTTTGTAAACATGCCACATAATGCCATGCAAAACAAAGCAGCATAATCTTGACGGCGGCGTGATTTGAGCTTAGTATAAAGAGCTGTCAACTGAATGAGGAATCCAAGCGTTGTCTTGAATATACCTTTCATTTGCTCAGGGCGCTTAGGTAAATCCAATGTACCATATTTTCTGTCCATAAATCCATTTTTCCAACCTGTACGTCACAGACAGACACACACATGCACACAGACACAAGGTTTATTACCGGTGGCACACATGTTGTTTAATGTCAATGAATTCAGTGTGGCGGGGAAGCACAATGCTATCCTTTTACAAAATATTCAGAAGTAATGAGCAGACTGACCTGGATTGAACCACTCCTCTAATGAACATGGCAGAAAAGAGAAGAGTGGTGTCAAAGATTAGAATTGGAAAGAAACACAGAGGCGGCAGAGACGGGCACTAGTGGGTTTAGGCCTTGGTTTAGTTTAATTAACTGAAAAGTCTATTCAAATCTGCCCCTTCTGTAAAATACAAAGTAAGTAACTCATGCCCCTCAAGCGTCACTGCAGGTGTCGTAGCATGTTTTTTTTTACTCATTAATTGTCCGTGAGAGTAATTAATACTACGCTGACAGAAAAGACAAAGGGGGAGAAGGATATTGTACATTGTGCCACAACCCAATTATACATTGGAGATCATTTTTTTCATTCAAACTTGGCTGTAAATACTGTTTAAAAGGTGCTAGCCCGCAGTTAGCTTTGCTCGTTAGCCTGTTAGCTGCTAGTTCGGGCGAATCCACAGTTACCATGGAGATCCGCCATGCTAGATTAACATTAGCTAAAAAAGTGGAGAAAAAGTGGAGAAAAAAGCCGTGGAACGACTCCGTTAGCTGCTGAGTTACTGCTGGTAAATACATGTAACTCACTTTGGTGTCAAAGTGTTTCAATGTGAACAATAACTCCAGTATTTTAACTTTTAAAAATGTCCATTAGTTTATAATTGCTGCTAATCCCGTGATGTTTAGCGATATGACATCACATTCCCGAACTCCGGCTCGGTCCAGGGGGAGATGAAAGACCCCCCAATCATCCCATCAACACTTGTATTACCCCCAGAGGGACTACGGAAAGATTTATTAAGGTAAACAAGTTACTTAGTTCTGCTTTAAGGAGCAAAACGTTAAGTTTAATCATGTTTGTTTGTATACTGTATTTTGATATTTTAAAATACTGTCTTAAAATCATCTTGCGGCCCCCAATTTGGGAACCCCGGTAAATAAGGAGGCAGGCCCGTATCTACGGGGGGGGGAAACGTTTGCACCCTCAGTTTTAATGGCATCCCAATGTATTTTAATGGCGAGAAACTCTATTTGCACCCTTTTGAAACTCAAATGCACCCTCAGTCAGTTTGTTCTGGAGCTGGTGCTGTGAGGCTGCAGCCCCATACAAACACATAACACAGTTCTGGTCCCAGCGTTGTGAGTTTGAGTCCCACCTGCAACAATTTGCTGGATGTCACTGCCCACTCTTTACACAGAACTGTCCTATCCACTAAAGCCTATGGGCCTAAAGTCCTCAAAAATAAAATAAAAACTGTATTCCATTTTTTGTTTCATGAATTTACACCTGCTGCAAAGCAAAGCAAGTCGATACTTTCTCTGAATGTGCACCTTTATGAAATATTCACATCAAGCGGCACAAAAGGGATATGAAACCCACAGCTGCTACAAGTACAAAAATCTACCAACGCATTGTTTTATTCACTGCTCAAACTACTTGGTTTGGGGCAATGTAACATACTTTAATGAAGTGCAAAGAGAAAGCGCTCAAACTGAATACATTAGGACTGTGCTCGTGTCATCACCTTTGGGTCTTTTTCCTGTGAAGCAGTCATGCTCGCTCTTCTTCTTTGGGTGACCTGCTGATCTCATCATGTGGGGCTCCTGGAAACGATCGGCTCCCGGGATTTCTTTGTGGACGTGGTAGGAGAGGTTTCTCAGGATGCACACACAGTTCTCCACTGACTACAGACACAAGAAAATGTCTTATTACAGTCTGTACACACAGGCATTACCAGAAAAAAGAATAAACCTCCACACGTTCAAGAGGTAATGAAACAGAGAGAACATTTTTAACAACATACTCATCATACTTGTCCTTTTTAATCAGATAAAGAATGTCGTATGTGGAAAATGTAGCTTTGATTAACCATCTCAATACACAATGAAAAGAAAATGCTATGGCCTTCTAAATCATTTATAAGAACATTACATTTCAAACCTTAGTTTTGTCTTTAAGAGTAATGTTACGTAAAACCACATTAGCGGCTAATGAGTGGTGTTTTTGTGGACCTTATTGTCTGTGTCCTTGGTAAGAACAGCGGTCTGAAGGGCATGAAGCAGAGCGTCCACCAACCCCTCGCAATCCCTCAACCTCTGGCGCGCCTCTGCTCCGTCCGAGCTCACGTTCCTGTGCCCAGACAGTTTATTGGGTTAGCATGTACATGCACTGCTCTATATTCCATGGCCGCACACAGGAAGCCCTACCTCAGACATCCAGAGGTGTTCTTGAACACAGTGGTCCACTCAGCACTCTGCAGTTTGGAGGGGTCAGTCGTGTCTCTCCTCCAGCCAGAGTGAGGGATGATAATCTCATCGGTCAAAGTTTGAAGGCCATGATTGATGACAGACAACTTTAGAGGTTCATGCGATGAGAGGTTCCACAGAGTTCCTGTAATAAAGGTTGTTATTCATTTTAGTTTATGAAGCACCGAAGATAATTATCCCAATACATTTATATGTATTGGGATATATATTGAGCCATATACCTGCTCAGTATATGGCTCGGTGTCTCTGAGTACACCTCACATATTCATGAAAAGTACATTATCAATGTATAGTGCTTGTAGAGTTTTTTACTGAGATGTGTTGCCAATCTCAACAATAAAACTGATTTTTAGCAGAGGGAAGAACAAGTTCTTATTTTGAAAGTCACAAGTAAGTCTCAAGTCATTGGCCTCAACAGTGAGTCAGGGGGAGGGGGCGGGAGTTAAGTCCCAAATAAAAGACAAGTCAAGTCCCTCGTGCAATGCTTTGAATTTGAAGTCCTCTCATGATTGGGGCCATTTCATCCCATCAACAGAATATTTTAACTGTGTTAATGATGCTGCAGGAAGGTAGACTTGATGCTACTCCCCGAGTCATTGGACTTGATTAAACGAAAATGACTCGGGACTTGAGTTGTTGCCCAAGTCCATTTCATCAAATCAAGTGTTTCAAGTCCAAATCAGCCAGTTCAGACAACACCGCCGATACAACTTGATGTACTTTACCTGTTACTAACTCTTTGACCTCCACGCTGCTGGTCTTCCTTAACAACCTGACTAAAGCTTGGATACCGTCACAATTCTTGATGGCCATCTTATTGTTGTGGTCTTTGCCAAAAGATATGTTGCGCAGGGCTCCACACGCTTTACGGTGGACTTCCGGCTTGGGGTGGTCCAGCAGCTCTACTAGAATGGGCACACCATTGAGCTGGCGCACCTCCTGCTTGATGTGGTCGTTCTCGTAACACAGATGCTGCAAATAAGCTGCAGCGTTGGATTTGACGGGGTCCATTGGATGGTTGAGCATCGCAATGACTTCCTGTAAGTTCGGGTCTCTCCATCTCGGATCTCTGCGGATGCTGTCGAGGCTCACCATGCTGTTGCGTTTGTGGGGGAACTGCAGAGTCTGAGCGCGGCACATGGCCTGGAAGAAGGGGTTCAAGTTCCCCTCCAGCTGGGCCATGAACGCATCGTCGTAGCCAGTCCTGCCAAGGCAAAGGCACAATGTAGAAGAGAAACAAAAACAAACAGACCAAGGCACACTTTTTGTACAAAAGTTAGAAGAACCTATAGTATTGAATTCATACGTTCTTGATAGTTTGCTTGTTGCCTTTGCTCCCAAACACCAAAGTGTGCTTTCAGTACAGGAAAATTATGACCTAAACTCTTTGTCTTTTTTGGACGCCACGTATGAAGCTTTGAAAGGAGCCCGTGGTTTGACATTTCTGAGAACAGAGCAAGCACGGGTGAGTTTAACCGCTTCAGTGACTTGGCTTTATCTTGTACAAACAGCTCTGTCACTTTATATGGGTTGAGGGAAAGCCTCTGGCAGCCAATAACAGGTGAAGCCCTCTTATTTATTGACTTTGCCGCCGGCTGTCATTCCTGATTGATACTGGCGACTCCTTAACTGCTGTCCATCTGTCTCAGTTTTGTCCACGCCGACTCTCCGGACAATGGAGGCGGCTGCAGCAATACGCTTTGAGTTTGTATACAGCGCGCTATTCTTCACACACACTGCTTTCACTATGCATTTGGTCTGACGCTCTGGACATATCGCAACTAGAAAATAAATTGTTTATGGATTTCAGATATAAGCTTTCTAGACACTGAAGGGGCTGTACCGATTTCTGAAACTCTCAGTGAAGGTAAATCTATTTCGCCCCTTCTGTTCGCAGGTATTTGCATGTCAAGACTGAAGAACACCGAAGCTGAAACACATTAAACTGAGGCAAATATTAAAGGGTGGCTCTGAACTCTCCCTGAAAGCTGAGAATCATGCTTATCACACTTAAATCATCCCTGAGAAGAACTGGGATGTTAGGAATGTGTTATGAAATATAGAAATTAGTTTGGGTTACATCTAACCATTTCAAAATGAACCAGCTTTGGTTTGGTGGGTCTGGTTCAAAAGAAAGACAATAATCCTTGGCCACTTGACTAAAGAAACTGAGGTTTCCAAAATGGGTTCATGTTACATCTCATGATGAACTTTTTTCAGTTGATAGAAAGAGTTTGGAAGTCCAACTACTAAGGTGGCAAAGTCCATAGTATTAGTGTCTGGGAAAAACACAGATAGATTTAACATTATGAAACTGAATTTCAATTACTTAAAACTTCAATTAGAGGTCGGTTGAGTAGCCAATATTAAAGGGACTGGATGCAAGTTGGTCATTTTAATGCTCACTACTGCCACCTCAGGTCTTACGCATAACTGCAGCTTCTATATTAAACTTGTGCGTGACGCCACTTCAGACCGAAGTAACACCTTTTTGAGTGACAGTGCAGGATTTTCGAGGCAGTTGTGGTGAACAGGTCTGGGCTCATTGTAGGGGGAGGAAAATACATAGTTTTAACATTTTTAAACATAGTCCCTTTAATATTAATAAAGTTAATAGACATAAATATTATCAAGTAATAGAAGAAAATATGTCTTTTCTATGAAGTCATTGTGTGTTTGTGTAAAGCCTAATTAAGTTTCAGTATTAATCAAAGGAAAACAAAGGGACATTTCTGATCTCTTAAATAGACAAAAAATAATAATAATAATACTTTCATGGAAGGAGCAAGAAACACTCTTTTCAAATGTGGACATTAAAGCTTTTGAAACTTCTAGACTCACTCAATGAAGGAAGATAACATTTTTCACAGTAGTGAGTATTGATTGAACTAACATTACTCAAGTAGTAGTGAACAATACTGTGCCATAAAAATCCTCAAAAAAGTACAATTACTTGACCCACCTCTGGTTATAGGTGTTTATTGTCATTACCTGGTTCTGGAGGGTTCTCTGAGAAGCTCCATTGTGGTGATTGGCCTAAACTGGTGGATTCCCCCCAGAGTCTGGTAAGTGGCTGCCGGGTGCTCTTGCTTTGAATCACACGGTGTTTCCGCTCGCTCACGTAGGCCATCCTCTTCTGCCTGACTTCCCAGGATGGACGGGGTGTAGCTGTCCCGAAGAAATGGAAGGGTGAAGTGCGCTCCGGGCTGGAAGTTCTTTGCCGGCCAATATCCGTGAACCGTGGCCCTCGACAAACTCCCATAGCCAGCACATATGTCTCCCCCGATGGTTCTGTAGCCATCCGGGACAGTGTACACCCTGCTTTGTGTCTCGCAGGGCGCTGGCTGGGTGTCGGGCTGTGGGAGCAGGGGGGGCTGCGGGGCTGTGGTAGTAGTGGTGGTGTTAGTGGTCAGCGTGATAGGCTCAGACAAGGTAGCGTCTGCCTCAGACGTCGGTGTCTGCACCGGGGTGTTATCTTGAGCCACTGGGGTAGACGTCAGCTCAGGTGAGCCCAATGTCAGCAGGTTCTCCACAGCTTCATTCAGACCCTCCTGGATGCCACTTTGGTCCGGTTTAGCCTCTTGATCCACGGGCTTTGACTCCTGTATAAGTGAAAAAAGCGCAGCTATTACCTCAATGCAGAGTCCAAACCCTGCCTGTGCAAGTCTTGTGTTTGTCTAAAAGGTTGGAGTCAACACTGTGTTGCTGCACATGGCATCATACAGTATTGGCACATTTACAGATGGAGCAAGGACTCTTTGTTCTGCCTTTGGGCGGAATAGCGCAAGCCATGTCCTGGTCATCCCTATTGTGTGTTTCTCCCCCATTAACACTAAGCCCATCACAATCTATTCCTCTTAGCAACAATCAATCACTATAATCTCAGCACTTCTGTGGCTTTTTGCACCCCTGTGGTGAATAATGAATTCATCTTTGCTGCCAAACAATAATGAATCCTACAAGTTGAAAATGAATTTAAATGGGTCTCTGATGAAGCTGAGCTCCAGCCACTGTTGGTTGTTAGTGAGCTTGTCTAATTTACTTTTGTAAACTGATTTTGGACAACTCACACCAAGAGATTAGGCTATAGTGGTTTAACATAAAAAGTTGAAGACCTTTCACAGCAGAAACACTGGATTCTATAGTAATATGGTACATTTTAAATTCTCTATCCTTGTTTATTTTAAAGACTTTTTTGCTTTATTACTATTTAATGTTTCATGATTCTGATTCTCTGCCACATACATTTGTTTATATGGTCTTTAGGAATGATTTACCGTAGCAAGGCAGGTGCTAATCTCTTTCTAGAATAATACATTATGCCACAAGAATGTTCTATTATGTATACTTTGTATCAACAGCTTAGTTGGAAAATATTTTTCAGCTATTATATTACTAATGCTAATGTCATCTTCACGCTATTTGTGCCGGTTCAGATAAGGGTTCCAGGTAATGAGACAAAGCAGGAATGCAAAACACTCTCCAAAATATAGTGTAAAGCACTTGACCTCGGTGTCCGTCTGCAGGGGGGTGTCGGTCTCTGTGGAGCTCTCGTTAGTGGAGGTCACGGCGGAGGCGATAGAAGTGGGTGTGTCCAGTTCGTCGCTGTTGTCCGGTGGACCCAGGGTGTCCGGGGGCCCATCCTTGACGTCCTGGGACAGGTTTAGTGCCACAGGGCCCTCTGAACCCTGCTCCTACAAAATAAAAGTGCCACATTAGTGCAGTTTAGCTATATGTCGTACCTGGAAGAAGAAATGGTTAAAAAAAATATTCAATTTGATGAGAAAATGGATTTGACATTGAGCTCCCTGCAGCTGTAATACTGTGTGTTTATCAGAGGCTTATTGTTGTGGCTTTGGTTGATCTTGTTGCTATTAGAAAGTACCTTTTATCTTGTGCACAGGAGTGATTTTATCATTAGACAAATAGCTAGTAGCCAGTAGCCCTTACCCAGTGGGAGAGTCACAGATTTTGTGTGTGTGCATGTTATTTAGCCTGCATAATGAGGGGGAGAGCGGGCCTGCTTTCACTGAGTGTTGAAGCTATGACTCTCAAATGCTCAAACATAAACTAGACCTGCTTTCTGAAACATCAACAGCCACCATGAGTTGATTTCAAATCTAAACTTGCCCTCTGTCGCACCCATCACCAGCAGGGATAATGGCCTGGGCTCTAACAGTGTACAGACAGTAAAAACAGGGAAGAAATGATTCCAAATGTCTGTCACTCTTTAAATTATACATATGAGAAGGCTGCAAAGAGTAAAATGCTTTCTTTGTTACAAAAAATAATAATATTCCAGTGTGCAGAATTATTATGCAACTATTTAGCCTCACACAAAATGGAAAGGAAAAGGCATCTGAAAAACTGAAAAGTCACAAATTGTTAAAAGGTGGTCAGCGTGGAGCCACCAGGAACCCATTATAGTTGCCATATTCAGCAGCTGTAACTGGCCTGAAGTGTCCAGAAGTACAAGGTGTTCAGTGCTGACAGACATTGCCATGTGAGAAAAGTGCAAACACAACGGGGCGACAGTGGCACAGATGGTAGAGCAGGTTGCCTCGTGATCGGGGGTTCTAATCCCGCCTCCTGAAGGTACACACTGTCGTTGTGTCATTGGGCAAGACACTTGACACCCACCCTGCCTTCAGTGTCTGTGTACATTGGTGTATGAATGAGAGTGTGAATGGGTGAGTGGATCCTTGCTGTAAAGTGCCTAATGTCGGTGGAAAGGCGCTAAGTTGAGACCATTTACCATTTAACTGATCAAGACGCGAAGGCTAAAGTGTTACGACTGGGTCAGGAATGATCTAAAGACTGATCTTTAAAAGGACTGATCTGACTCTGGTTGGACTTGTCCCACTTGAAGCATCCTCTAAATACAGGCAGGAAGTTTGGGAGTCAAGTTTCAATTTCACTTTCAACTTGAAATGGACCAACTCATCTTTAATGATACCTGCCCACCCCAGTGCCCCTCCTCCATCTTGTTGGCACCAAGTCGGAATAGACCTTTATGCCCATTATCGAATGGAGTGGAAGCTTATTTGTATAGCGCTTTTCACATGACACAAGTCACCCAAATTGCTTCACATAGTGTAGGATTTATACTTCATTCACTCCACACATGGTGGTGGTAAACTATGTAGCTTCAGTTTCCCCTGGGGTAGACTGACAAAAGCACAACTGCACACATCTGCACCAACAGTCCCTCTGACCACCACCATTCATCCATTCACACATCATTCATCCCTATTGTACATGTTTTTAGTGGTAGGGTCGTGGTGGTACAGAGTCAGCACGAGAAACGCGGCAAAAAAGAACATTTCTCTAACCAGAAAATGATTATTCATCTTTTTTAATACAACAAATAATAGAATTATAGAATCTGTCAGTAACCCACATTAACCTTGTAGCCAAGATCACATTTACTAAATAATTAATTCATTAAAATAGATAATATAAAGTTATCTTTGTTAAATGAGTTGTGGGCTAAATATTCAAAAGCTTATAAAATATTGTGGATAAAAAAAAGCATGGGTACAACGCTGCAGTCAGACCTGAGTCTGGACTATGATCTCAACCAGCTAAAAGTGGCTGATCTGCTCCGGGAACTCAGCGCTGGAGCCAGGCAGGTCTACACACCTGAGCTCAGGGAGGGAACCGGTGCAGCAAAAAACTACTACAACAAAAAGCACTGTTTAGTGTTTAGTTAAAATGGGTGTAGGCCTATAATGTACACCACCTACTGACCTGGAGTAGGATTTGAGTGCACTGTGCACTCGCATCCAGATTGATAAATGCCAAAACAGGCGGAGATTTGCTGCTGAAAATGACAGCAGTGGTAGACAATGTTGTTGATTACAGATACCTGATTACTCCTTTAAAAAGTAACTTGGTTACTTTACTGATTACATGATTTTAAAAGTAGCCACGTTAGATTACAAGTTACTTGCCGACAACACCTCCCCCGCCTCAAAATGCAAATGACAACCAGTTTTACCAATCCTGGCGTTATTGGAGGTGCATTATAACTGCAACTAGAGCCCTGCACTCCCGCAGGACCCAACGCAAAACAGTGCGGCGCAGGAGGGGGGCGGGACTGCACAATGCGGGAGCGGGCAGGAGGGATGATTAACTGCTGTCCTGCAAACAAAATAATTTTTCATTTTCATTTCATTCATTAATTCTCTTGTCATGGTAAAATATAATATAATACAATATATTATTAAAAAATGAGTGTTAGGCCAAATGATTAATGTATGCCCCTCATACATAATTTATGCTGGACAGTTTATTTGGCACGAATGAAATAATTTTAAGCAGCCTAAACTTGATGCGGATGTGATGTCATCTCGCGCACATTTTACACAGTTTCTTTCTGCTTCCCAGTTTGATGGAGCTGAGTTTGAAGACGTGGCAGAAGAACAGCACAGTGAGCGCACCTCGAGTGAATCTCACCTCTAGTGAATCTTATAGTGCTTCAGAAGGAAGTGCTGCTTTAAAGAGAGGTACATCACACTGCTCTGCTTCTGGAGCGCTGTCATGGAGGATAGGCCCATATATTATTTTGTACTATATATATATTAAATATATATATTTCTAACCAGTTTGGACTTCAGCCTAGAATGGTTTTCGGAAGGAGAGAGCACTTTTCTCTCACTCTGTGGAGCCACCGGTCAGGACTCCTGCACATCACAGATGCGGGCAGGTATGGGAATGAAAATTACAATTCTTTGCAGGATGCAGGAGTGGTACTGCACCATGCGGGTCACTCCACAAGATGCAAGAAAAAAGTAGTATGTAGTAATGTATTAGAGTAACTTTTTACTAATTAACTCACTTGCGTAATAATTGTGCACGCAGTGTCGAAGATGCCTCAAAGTTTAATATCACAAATTGATGTTGTTGGTTTTTCATATTATATAAAAGTGTTAATTTCCAATAGCCTATTTTAGCTGGTGCTGATCCAGTATGATTGATTGATTTGATTTATTTAAGTGTCATGCACATAGTGCTCAGCCCGCATGGGCTTACAAGACACTCAAACATAACACAGGTGGCTATAGACCTCTTTGTTCTAATAACGAAATACTGTATTCAACAAAAACCTCATACAGGATATGAAGTGCGTTGCCTCATATTCCACACTTTATAAATAAAACAGGCAAAGCCGAAAATATGATTCTTAAAGAGCCAATTTAAAATCTGATCATCATGTAACCAAAACACCTCAGGTTTAGTGGAATGTACTTGCTCAAACAATATAAATATCGCAAATCAAATTAAAGTGGACAATATTAACAAAATGTTGGACAACACGGACATGAAACAGTTTCCTCATTAGACAGTAACCTGTTGATTAACCACGCCTTATATGGAGTCCATACACAGGTAACACAGATACAACGGGGGCTTCCAGAGCGCCACATATGGCCAGAAGGAAACACAAAAATGGCTCCTACACAAAATGAAACTCATTCTCCACAACATTCAAATCACACAGGGAACAAAGTCTGTCGTCTTCAGGGAGGCCTTTGAACCGTCCCGCCTCCACTGCCAGAGGTAAGGTCCCAGTTCTCAATTGGGCATAGAGAGACCTTTGTTGTCTGGACAAGTTTAAATAAACGTATGTTTCTGTTTCATATTCATCCATAAATTATTATACATATAACATTTTTTTATTTTAGTAATTTGAGATTGCATTGAAGCCTGTTTCTATCAATATAATATGAATCTGAAATGGAAAAGACTGTGGCCATTTCCTTGGCACAGGGATCATTATTGTAGCAGTCCCATCTAAAATCTTTTTGGTCAGTCTGTGCTCTGGCAGCTGAGGGAGGCTATTCTGCCCTGTGCAAGTTCGAGCAGTAAAGTTTATATGCTACGCAACAGCACCCTCTTGTGGTCGCATTTGAAAAGTGTTTTGTTTACGTTGGGAGAAAAACCAAGATGGCTGCACGCAACGCAGGGCAGGCCATGCTTGAGCCGATGGTGACCTTTTTTTACGTTGTCGCTTGGACAGGATTTGTCCGTAAGTTTGTTTTATGTTGAATAATTTATATTGTTTAATTTCATGTCAGTTTTGACATTTGTATTGAACGTTTGTGACTTGATACTAGCATAGCTAACTTGTTATTAGCAAAGCTAATGCCATGTTTGTATGTTTCTTCCAGTTTTACGGTCGGCTTAAAAAGAGCAATGGTCAGAGGCCATTCCACAAATAAACAGCAGAAAGAAAGAAAGAAAAGCCTGATTATTTTGTGGCACCGTTATCTGGCTGTCTAGCTGGTGAAATAGTGAACTTCAGAGTGAGGACAGCACAGTAAAAGGACATCAGCGCAGCGGGCACAACCACGAGGGTATCCATCCAGCACATCAACCATGAGCCTACAGGCAGAAGAGGACACTCTCTCTGATGTTCCAGAAGGGGAAGAAACATCAGATACAAGAGAAACAGGACAAGTAAACAACACAGACGATGCAGACAATAAAGAGAACAAGGATAATGCAAGCAACACAGACTCACGACCAAAGTCTACACACACGCGTACATCCAAACGTTCATCTGCTAGTTCTGCCACAGTTAAAGCAAGAGCAAGAGTAGAGGCTGCGCGTGCACAGTTGTTGTACTCAGAAAAAGAAGCAGCCATAATGAAACAGAAAACTGAGTTGGAAGCTAATTTACATATTTTAAGTTGTCAAAAAGCTGTTGCAATTGCAGAAGCAGAGGTTGCGGTTTATGAAGAGGAGGGACTTGCAAAAACTGAACTGAGCCGCTCATTGGTAGGAACACCCGCCAACCCAATGCAACGCACAGCAGAGTATGTACAAAAACAATCAGACTTTTGCTATGAAGGATTCACGTTACAAATTGATCCACTCGCCTGTCACAAAGCTGCACGTGAAGAATTTGAAATGGTTTTGAATGCAGAGGTAGACGACAAAAGTTCACACAATGTCGAAAAGTCTAATGTTAAAGTGGAGCACCAAACACAACAGAGAGAGAGACTGAATCCCCCCAAACTGTATCCCTACGACACTCCTCAAACACCAGCAGATATACAGGGTGTACAGGACATTACAAGGTACCTGGCAAGAAGAGAGATGTTAAGTACAGGACTTTTGCAGTTTGACGATCACCCAGAGAACTATTGGGCGTGGAAGGCTTCATTTCAAAATGCCATTAAAGACTTAAATGTTACAGCTCAAGAAGAGCTAGATTTAATGATAAAATGGCTTGGAGCTGAGTCTGGCCAGCAAGCCAAACGAATCCGCTCAGTCCACGTGTTCAATCCAGCTGCAGCTCTAAACCTAGTGTGGCAAAGACTCGAAGAATGTTACGGGTCTCCTGAAGTCGTGGAAAATGCACTGTTGAAAAAGATTGAACAGTTTCCTAAACTCGGTAACAGAGACAACGCAAAGTTAAGAGAGTTTGGTGACATTCTGCAGGAAATAGAATGTGCAAAAGATGGAGGATACTTACCAGGCCTCTCGTATTTGGACACGGCTCGCGGAGTCAACCCCATCGTGGACAAATTACCCTACGGACTGCAGGAAAAATGGATCGCAACTGGAGCAAAGTACAAGGAGGAACACAGAGTCGCCTTTCCCCCTTTCGGTGTCTTTTCAAAATTTGTAAGACAACAAGCCAAAATAAGAAATGACCCGAGCTTTGTCCTCACACCTCCTGCCAACACAAGCTTCAAAACAGAGAAAAGCTTCAAAGGCAATAACAGGCAAGTAATAAGTGTGCACAAAACAGACATACCTACAGATACTAGTTCAGTTCAAAACGGGTACAGTAAGCCATCAGAGAGCCCTGACAAGCTATGTCCAATACATAAGAAGCCTCACCCACTTAGAAAGTGCAAGAGCTTTAGAGCAAAACCCATAGATGAGCGGAAGTCATTCCTAAAAGAGAACAGGATCTGCTTTAAGTGCTGTGGATCAACTCGGCATTTAGCTAAGGACTGCAGAATGGAAACAAAGTGTACAGACTGTGGCAGTGACAGACATTTATCAGCACTACATCCTGGTCCACCCCCTGCTTCACCTGCTCCAGCAGAGAGCACTGATGCCGACAAAGATGACGGCGGGGAGACACAGGATAATGCAAGTGTCTCAGTTGTTTCCAAATGCACAGAAGTCTGTGGTGATGCAGATAGTCCACACTCATGCTAAAAAATAAGCCCTGTTATAGTCTATCCAAATGGCAAAAGAGAACAGGCAAGAAAGATATACGCAGTGCTAGATGAACAAAGTAACAAGTCACTAGCTAAGTCTCAGTTTTTCGAGCTTTTTAATATTAAGACACGCTCAGACACTTATAAGCTCAGGACATGCTCTGGACTGTCAGATAATGTCGGCAGAACAGCATTAAATTTTATGATTGAGTCAGTGGATGGCAAAGTAAAGCTCCCGCTCCCAAACCTGATTGAATGTGACATGATTCCAGACGACAGAAGAGAGATCCCGTCTCCACAAGTTGCCATGCAGTTCTCACACTTACAGAAGGTAGCTGATAAAATACCTGCTGTAGAAGAACAAGTACCTATTCTTTTGCTATTGGGAAGAGACATTATACAGGTACACAAAGTCAGAGAGAGAATCAATGGGCCACATTGTATGCCCTATGCACAGCGTTTAGACTTAGGCTGGGTCATAGTTGGGGAAGCCTGCTTGGGGAAGACACATAAGCCCCCTAATGTGAATGTCCTCAAAACACATGTTCTTCAGAACGGCCGTGCTTCTTACCTCAGCCCATGTCCTAACACATTCCAAGTCAAAGAGTCAAGTGGTTATTGCTACCAGCCTAACACCACACCTACCCCCCCAAAGGACAGTGAAGACAAATGCACTGATCAACTGGGACTAACAGTTTTTGTCAGAACAAAAGATGATGACAAACCAGCGCTGTCAGTAGAGGACAAAGACTTTATTGACATCATGGAAAAGGAAGTGTATCAAAATGAAGGTAACAGCTGGGTAGCGCCATTGCCATTCCGCACTCCTAGACCACAGCTTCCAAGTAACAAAGAACAAGCACTCAAACGCCTCCAGTCCCTCAGAAAAACACTGGACCGCAATCCTGAAATGAAAAGACAATACACAGAGTTCATGCAAAAGATGCTGGACAATGACCACGCGGAGCTCGCTCCACCTTTGGACTTAGACAAAGAACACTGGTACTTACCATCCTTCGGTGTGTACCACCCTCAAAAACCTGACCAGCTGAGAGTGGTTTTTGACTCAAGTGCGGAGTTTCAAGGACAGTCCCTTAACAAAGTTTTATTAAGTGGGCCCGACCTGAACAACACGCTACTAGGCGTCCTTATGCGTTTTAGGAAAGAGCCTGTTGCATTTTCAGCCGATGTGCAACAAATGTTTTATTGTTTTCAAGTGAGAGAGGATCATAGGGATCATCTGAGATTCCTGTGGTATGAGGAAAATGATCTCAACAAAGGCATTTGCGACTACAGAATGAAGGTCCACGTCTTTGGAAATAGGCCCTCCCCGGCTGTGGCTATTCACTGTATGAGGCGCGCTGCAGTCGAGGGAGAGGAAGAGCACGGACATGATGCAAAGCAGTTCGTAATGAGACATTTTTATGTGGATGACGGACTTGCATCCACAGCAACCACAGAAGAAGCTGTCGAGATACTCACAAACACACAAAACATGTTGGCACAGTCTAACTTAAAGCTACACAAAATAGCCTCCAACGACCACAGAGTAGTGGAAGCGTTTCCTGCAGCTGAGAGAGCAAAGGATCTAAAGGATTTGGATTTAGAACTGGACAACATACCCCTGCAGAGGAGCTTAGGGGTACTGTGGAATCTTGAAAATGACTGCTTTACCTTTCATGTCACCACCGAACAAAAGCCATACACCAGGAGAGGTGTCTTGGCCACGGTTAACAGTTTATATGATCCACTAGGTTTTGTTTCACCCATCACTATGCAGGGAAAAGCCCTTCTTCGTGAACTGTCTGCAGAGCAGAAGGACTGGGATGAACCACTTCCTGTGGAAAGAGAAGAGGAATGGAACAAATGGAGAAATTCATTGAAAGATCTTGAGCAGCTGCAGATACCAAGGTGCTACCTCCCGTTTTCTCAGGCTACTGCTGTCAGAAAAGAACTGTGCATATTCTCAGATGCCTCCACAATGGCCATAGGAGCAGTAGCGTATCTGAGAGCTCTCAACAGTGAAGGTCAGTGGCACACAGGTTTCATCATGGGCAAGTCCAAGGTAGCCCCCCGACCCGCTCACACTGTCCCTAGATTGGAGTTATGTGCAGCAGTTTTAGCTGTAGAGATGTATGAACTCATTAGAGATGAGTTGGACATTGAAGTGGACACTGTCAGATTTTTTACAGATAGTAAAATCGTCCTTGGCTACATACACAACAACACAAAGAGGTTTTACACTTATGTAGCTAATCGTGTGACGAGGATAAGGAAGACCACACACCCTGCACAGTGGTTTTATATTGCCACGAGTGAGAATCCAGCTGACAACGCCACCAGACCAATTGCAGCTTCCACACTAGCTAACACAAACTGGTTTAGTGGTCCTTCTTTTTTGACACAACCCAACATAGAGTCACCTCACTGTGATACTTTTGCTCTGATCGACCCTGACACAGATACAGAGATCAGATCTGAGGTAAAGACTTTTGTAACGAAGACCTCAGTAACACAGTTAGAGTCATGTCGCTTTGAAAGATTTTCTCATTGGATGAGATTGTGTCACACTGTTGCATCACTAAAACGTGTAGCGGCATCATTCAAGAAAACAGACACAGTAAGTAAAGGCTGGAAGTGTTTTAGAAAGACCAACACTGCAGATGAACTATCTAAAGCAGGAACGTTTATCATCAGCACAATACAAAATGAAAAGTTCAAAGAAGAGTACAGATGCATAAAAGCAAATCAGCCACTTCCAAAACAAAGCTGCCTGAAAAAGTTAAACCCCATCATTGATGAAGATGGGCTCCTCAGAATAGGAGGACGCTTGGCACCTGCTAATCTGACAAAAGATGAGAAACATCCACTCATTATCCCAAACGCGCACCACATAGCTGTCCTTCTTATCAGGTACTTTCATGAGAAGGTAGCACATCAAGGGCGCCACATAACAGAAGGAGCGCTCAGAGGAGCCGGATTTTGGATTATTGGCAGTAAACGGCTCGTCTCTTCTGTCATTCACAAATGTGTTCTCTGTCGTAAGCTCAGAGGACAACTGCAGACGCAAAAGATGGCAGATTTACCCATTGATAGGTTGTCACCAATGCCACCGTTTACAAGTGTAGGACTGGACGTCTTTGGCCCCTGGACGGTCACCACACGTCGCACCAGAGGAGGAAGTGCAGACAGTAAACGCTGGGCTGTACTTTTCACCTGCATGTCCACAAGAGCTGTGCACATTGAGCTCATTGAATCAATGTCAACATCCAGCTTTATCAATGCATTGAGAAGATTTTTCAGCATCCGTGGACCTGCTCAAATACTTCGCTCGGATAGAGGCACCAATTTCATTGGAGCATGCAATGAACTGAAAATTGACCACAAAGACACTGAACTGAACTCTTACCTGCAGGAGAAAGGATGTACGTGGCTGTTCAACTCCCCACACTCCTCACACATGGGTGGGTCATGGGAGAGACTCATTGGAGTTGCAAGACGTATCCTGGACGGTATACTTTTGAAAACTACTCATATCCGACTCACACATGAAGTGTTAAGTACATTCATGTCAGAAGTAATGGCAATAATGAACGCAAGACCACTTGTACCAGTGTCAACTGATTCAGACAAACCAAACCTTCTCTCTCCAGCAATGCTCCTTACCCAAAAGACCAATGCTGTATCTGCGCCAACAGGAAGCTTTGCACCTCCGGACCTCTATTCAAAGCAATGGAAGCAAGTACAGTGTCTGGCGGACTCTTTCTGGAAACAGTGGAGAAGTGAATACCTTTCAACTCTACAGCAAAGGAGAAAATGGACTGACGATAAACCGAACATAAATGTTGGAGACATTGTGCTATTGAAAGATGCTCTCGCGCACAGAAATGACTGGTCTATGGGAAGAGTTGTGAAAACACTTGAGAGTAAGGACAATAAGGTTCGAAAAGCAGAAGTGAAAACTGTAAAAGAAGGAAATGTAAAAGTGTTTTTGAGACCTATTGCTGATATGGTTTTGCTTTTACCTGAAGATAAGTAGACTGTTGTATTTTTTGTTGAAAATGTTAAATAGAAAATTTAATTTGTAGTGGCACAATTTTATTGTACCAGACGGGGAGTATTCTGCCCTGTGCAAGTTCGAGCAGTAAAGTTTATATGCTACGCAACAGCACCCTCTTGTGGTCGCATTTGAAAAGTGTTTTGTTTACGTTGGGAGAAAAACCAAGATGGCTGCACGCAACGCAGGGCAGGCCATGCTTGAGCCGATGGTGACCTTTTTTTACGTTGTCGCTTGGACAGGATTTGTCCGTAAGTTTGTTTTATGTTGAATAATTTATATTGTTTAATTTCATGTCAGTTTTGACATTTGTATTGAACGTTTGTGACTTGATACTAGCATAGCTAACTTGTTATTAGCAAAGCTAATGCCATGTTTGTATGTTTCTTCCAGTTTTACGGTCGGCTTAAAAAGAGCAATGGTCAGAGGCCATTCCACAAATAAACAGCAGAAAGAAAGAAAGAAAAGCCTGATTATTTTGTGGCACCGTTATCTGGCTGTCTAGCTGGTGAAATAGTGAACTTCAGAGTGAGGACAGCACAGAGGCGGCACAGACGTGTCATTTCAATCCAGTACTTGGAGAGGCCATTGATGTAGAATAGCAGGCTAGCCTGAGTCAGCTTATGTAAGGTGAGCCCAGACCTGTTCACCACAACTGCCTCTAAAAAGGTCTTACTTCGGGTCCGAAGTGCCGTCATGCACAAGCTTAATATAGAGACTGCAGTTACGCGCAAGACCTGAGGTGGCAGTAGTGAGCATAAAATGACCAACTTGCATGTAGTCCCTTTAAGGTTAAGGTTCTTTATGTTGCCACTATACAACAACTGTACAACAAAATTTCTCCTCTGCATTAAACCCATCCGTCGACGCTGCGTTCGGGGACCCATCTCCACATGTGGGGCCAGGCTGATGGTCAGAATCACCTGGCTGGAGGATTCACCTATTACACATGTTTTTAGTGGTATGGGAAACCAGAGTACCCGGAGGAAACCTACGCAGACACGGGGAGAACATGCAAACTCCACACAGAAAGGCCCCGTCCAGGTGGGAATCAAACCCGGGACCTTCTAGCTGTGAAGCACAAGTGCAGAGGTATGGCCCGGGTACAGCGGTGCAAATGGTGCCACAACTTGCGCTATAGTAAACAATATTGTTCAGTGTAGTTTCCACTTTTTTATCAAGCTCAGGTTTTTTATTCTTCTCTACAATTGATTTTCATTTGCAGGAGTGAATTATATGGCATTTTGAGTTGGGATTAGAGTTATCTATAAACACTGTAGTGGTGTTTACACACTTTTTGGATTGTTCCACTTCTAGAGAGAGAGAGAGAGAGAGAGAGCATTGATCAGGCCCCATCTTAAAAGTTATCAAATCTTACAGTTCAGGTTTATTGCTTTTCATTCAGCCATTCCCGTACCATCTCTCCAATAAATAAATAAATACCACAACAATATAGAAACTTATCCAAAGTTCTAAATCAATTTTCATTTTAAGAGGTCATCGTGTGTGCTGCTGAAATACACAGTTTCTGCTGAAATGTGCTGAACAAAGAGATGTGGACATGCATTTTATCGAGCTACAGTGAAGTGAAAAAACAGAGCGGACTTTCTCAGTACAGATATATAGTAATACACACACACACAGATCTGTACTGAGATAATCTTGCTTGAGGGTGTCAAGAAAGATAAAGTGGCCATGAGTGACAGACTGGCAGCGAGCGAACAGTCGTGGCCAAAGTATATCTTCTGGAGGTTGATTGGATATTGTTGGGTGGGCTTCGCAACATGAATGCAGAAACAGCCTCTGTTGCTACTGCTGTCCTCGCGGCACAGCTTGATTAAGGATTTGGAGGATGATAATGGGCTGAGTGGACTGAAGAGGCTTGTGCACCGTACCCCATCTGAGCTCCAGGGAAGGCCAAGCCGTTCTGAGTCAAGGCTGATTTAAATAACTCACTGCACCATCACTAAGTGGGCACATGCAGCCATGTAGGTCAAGATGACAAGTAAAAATTGGACATACATTTTTTTTATTTTTTTTTATGCAGAACACCTGGGAACTTTGATGTTAGGTTGCGGCTTATGTTTTTTTACATAAATATCCAGTGAAAGAATACATTGCCACAGCTCGCGTGTTTTAATTGCGTTTTAATGAATGGTATAGTTTTATCTTTCACACATTTTTTCACTTGTGTTCCTGATCCATGTAAGGGGAGACCGGAGCTTGTTGTCTCATTGTGCTTTACAACCACATTAGGGGCGACGATGCCACTTGATATTGTTACTGAACATCAAGTTTAACATTGTGCTCCTGTTGTGTTTTTATTCACCCAAAACGCACTGCAATACGGAGACAATCTGTCTTTTGGGGGGTTCTCGGCCAATTTTAAAGTATTGGATGTTGTTTGTTATGTAAGGTTTCTGAAAACTCTTAAGTCTGCCTTTGCCCGGAGCTAAGCAGGGAAGGAGCCTAGTTGGTATTTCGATTGGGAGACTGCTGGGGAGCACCATGGGAAGCCAGGGTGAATGTAGTGTGTGTGTGTGTGACGTGACTTTGAGCGTCTGGAAAAGCGCTTTATACGACTAATGCATTATTGATTATTAATATAGCAAAAAGTCCTATATCGTTGTTTTGAATTGAATCCTTATTGAGCTTGGAGGCTAAAGCCATGTGAGATCCAGCTTGAAGTGTTTGTTTTCACATGGGTATGGTGTCATAGTAACAACAGACTATGCTTTAGTAAAGACCGTATGTCTGGAGAAAATTCCTATACGTTGCACAGCTCATTATAGAGTGTATTGCAAAGGGGCGCTTGTTGAGTATTAATATGGTATTAATAAGCATTAGTAAATAATAGGCCATGAATAATATGCTTGTAAAGATATTAATAAGCTGCTCATTACCAACTACAATGCTAACCCGTAACATTGTGAATCCCTTAATAAAAAGCGATACCAAAAAAGTCATTTATTGCAATAAGATTTTAAAAGAAAGAGAGGCCTACTGCAAGTTTTAAGCATTAATTCTTTCACGTATATAACTCTAGTTCGACGTTCATCACCAGCAGTTTGCCCATTCTCATTTGTAGTTTTAGTATTACACTGTCTTGGTGTGTGCGAGTCAAGGTAATGCAGCAGAAGGTTGTATGGTGGGTTTCCCTCGGGTGCCCCTTCTCTATCTGTCTCAGGCCCAAGTTTAGGTGTAACTGACAGAACAAAGAAGACACAAAAATGATCAGATAAAGCAGCTTCAACTTTCACTTAACACTTTTTGTGATGCCTTGACCTAGAGTGTGACCTCATTCACACGCTGAGTTAAAACAAACATTTCTCCTCTAATCACTTAACAATCAAATTCAGTGCACACAACTGAAAGTAAAACCTCCAATAAAACATTTCTGTGATGGTCTGTAAATATAAAGGGTCTGGTTTTATCTCCATTGCACCCCTACCCCTCTGTTTTTTGCGTGTTTCAGACACAAAGTTGAAGTGAGATGGACTACACTCAATCAGAACTGCTCTACCAGTGTTTTTGTCAAGCCATGTTACAGTTAAAAAAACATAAAGATCAAGATTATAAGAGGTGATTAAGACTACTGGTGTTTTGCCAGTTCCACAGGTAGTTTTGTGATGCCAGAGACTATGGCACTTGGAAAGCTGCTTGTAACTATTCTGTTCATCTGTGTATTAGATATGGTTCTGTCTCCAAGCGCAAGGATATCGACTGCCTTGATAGTTTCCACAGTTTTTCTCTTATTTTGTTGCTTTATTTTGAATTCATGCTCTCTCACTTGCACAGTTGTCTTAGCGTTTTGGTTGTCTCTCTGTTTGCTAGACTCAGTCACTTTGAACTGTGGCAGTGGCAAAAATCTTATTGTTAACTGTATTCCGGGTGATGTCACATATCTTCTATTGATACCAGCATTTTGTCTTTGCTTCGGCTTAGTACCAGTGTTGTTTGAGAGTCTTGGATAAGACACAGTATTGTAGTGGATCCTACCTCTATATTCCACCAGGAGTGTGTCATGAAGTCCCTTTTCTCAATCTTGTCTCGTAGGAAAATGAATTCTTATATCTTACATGCAGTCATGACTCAAACTTGATATATTCAAGAAAAAAAGAAAGCAGTTGATGGGAATTGTGTAGGCATGGAAGTATTCAGTTGTAATTCAGTTAATATCTCTGCCGGGCCCTTAAACTTGAAGTTAAATTGACTTGAACAGTCATTTTGTCTTTATCTCAAGAATCTGGGTTTAGGCAAGTTGTGCATCCGCTGTGTAATAAAACATGACATCAGTTCAGTGATGTCAGAAGACATTAGTCACAACTTTGTCACTGCTCATCTGCCCTGCTCCGTCTACTCAACCAGAACTTGCTCCCAGCCATGATTGCAGATTCACACAAGGAATAGTCCAAGACAATTTGCATTGATAGCTTTGCATAAACAGATCTAAACATTTGAAGCCAAGACCAGCATTTTTTGGGGTTTTTGTGGCGGTATTCCTTAAAGCCCTCGCTTTGTTTGTTTGTTTGTTGCTGTTCTTGTTGTTGTTAATTTATTTCCAAAGATAATCACCTGCATGCAGCACATTGCCTATTGACTTTGCATAAGTTTCGCTCCAGCTGTTGCCCTTGTTGATACCTCCTAAATTGTACCTTACATCTTTGCACATAATATTAAAAGATGATATGCGTTCAGACGGCAGTGAAATGCATATTGAATAAAATTATGCAATTCCTTCCCTAAACAATCCAAGAAAAACACCACTCCAATAGTTTGCACACACACAAAAAAACACTTTCATTATGCAATTGCTAAGTGTTTTGTTTTGTTACCGTTTTGTTTTGTTTTTGGGAGGAGCCTCCCTTTTTGCACTCTGCTCCTCAAATAGTTAAATGCTGCATGGTCAGATTTAATGTCTCTCTGATACATCATGGCAATACACTAACAGCGTGTGCAGCTTTCCCCCTAGAGGGACAACCTCTTGCACAAAGCAACCACAGATAATCCTTTGACTCTTCCGTGTATCCTCACCACCACCTTTTACAGACTCAGTAGAACATGCTTTGACTTGATGAAGCTGTTAGCACCATGCCCCTGTGAGCACACACACAAGGAGACTGCACCGCAACAGCAGAGAGGGGGAGAGGAGTTGGGGTGACTGATTCCCATTTCATTCATCATGACATAGCCACAATGCATGACAAACTGTGACAATATGCTTCTCCGCATCAAGAAAAAAAAAACCCTGCAGGATAAAAAAAAAAAAAAGAGGGAGGGTACACTGACAGCAAATAGAGCCATTCCACAGCAGCACACTCACCTCTTTCACTTCGGCAGGCATTGCCAAATTTTCTTATCTTCCAAACAAATGAGGAACAAAATGCGTCTCCTGCTGAGATCAAGCTTCTGCCTGTCCTTCTTTTCCCTTTTTTCCCTTTGAGCATCACAGGCACTTCAAACATGTGCAGCCATCCTTCCTCTCTGTGCTCTATGCCAGCACGTTCGTTCCTCTCCCCTCTCTCACTCTTTCTCTCCCACCTCCCCCTTTCTCTCTCCCCTCTCCCTCTCTCTCTCTCTCTCTTTTGCTACTCAATTTTCCTTGCAATTCCCTCAAATACAAACAGTAAAGGCTATGCGTTTGCCACTTCACATACAGTGTATAACATGCTTCAGGGAGGGAGGGAGGGAGGAGGATGAATGGTGCTCGCTCTGATTAGCAGCGCTCCCCTCGCGCCGCGGCTGTGATCTGCGCTGCAGTTAATGTGCACGCTATTAGCAAGGTGCTGAATCAACACATGTGTGCTGCCGTGCAGTGGGGAGCAGGCTTAGGTAAGCGCAGAGCCGCAATCTCCCTCACTTTTCCTGCCACATACACACACTATAGTCTCCCCTTCTGGGCAGGCACAAGCAAGGTGCAGCTGGTGTACACTAGTTTGGTCTCATTTGTGCCAGGAGACAAGAGGCAGGGATGGATGCAGCCCGCTGGATAAGACGCAAGTGTAACAGCTACAAACCCCGTTTTCCTTATGTGTTAACCATGATCTATATTGTGCTCCTTCTCAGACTCTATTCAAAGCCAAACACTTTAAACTGTCTCTGCTTGAAACTTGTACAACTTCTAGCAAATCAATGTACATGTGATTCTCAACTAGTGGGTCAGGACCCAAAAATAAGTAAGTGCTTTATTTGTCATTGTACAACCGTACAATGAAATAGCGTTCAGGTGTTAGTCCTGAGCCGCTGCGATTGAGTCCCTGTTTCAGAGCGTGGTGTCCTGCACTGGTCAGCTCCACCAGTGGGTCTCGGAACTGTTTTCAGTGGGCGAGCCTTTCCCAGAAAACACTTATTTTAATATTTATGTAGTTTTACAGAAAGAGTAAAATACCACTTGCTTTTTGGCTTATTTATCACTATATCACTGTACTATATTATAGCTCTATCATCCTATAGTGTATTATAAAATCAGACATTTGTTTTTAATGCCTTTGGGTAACGCTTTATATTGAGGTGTGCTCATTAAGTATTAGCAAGGCATTAATAAGCATTAATAATAATATGCTTGTAAAGTATAAACACACTGCGCATTACAGATGCAGACGGCATCTCGTCATAGAGGGGGCGTGGACTCGCTGGGGGGGAAAATAGAATCTTTAGAGAAACACAATTTTCCACTCTTTTTAGCCACTTATTTATCACGCATAAATAAAGTAAAGTGTAAATCGGGCCCATATGGATATTTTCTCACAGCAGATTGTTCAGTAGAAGTGAAAATCGGCAGTTGTAGCTAGCACTAGCTAACCATTAGCATTAGCCCGATGCTAACATGTAGCATCAAATTAGCATTCTCTGTTATTTATGTATTTATATGTATTCATATTTCAGCATTTGTTAAAGAAAATGTAGATTTTTCTACAAATTGTTTTCCCCTTTAACTGTTTTCAAACATGACCATATATGGCCGATTCCAGAGATGCCGTCTGTAGCTATATACTTTTATCTGTTAACATACCAATAGCCCATTACAAATACGCTTGTTCATAGCCAACCCTTAACCTAACCCTAACCCTAAAATGAAAGCAATATCAGCATTTGTACCACTTTTATACATACATTATATACATTCCTGTGACAGTGACCCTGAAAAGTGGCCGTGCAAGAGGTCAAATGTGTTTATAAACTTGTCCTTGTGAAAAACTGGGATGCTCAAAACATGTTAAGAAAGTAAGGAATAAATTTGGACCACAACTATTATTGTGGTGCAATCCATTTGTGGGCATGATGGACTTATATAGCCTATTTACTAATTGTGTTGTTTAATTGTACATTGCACGGATGTGGTTTTGGCGCATTGTTCTTTGTGTTTCAACACTTTCCTATTCCCGACTCAGGCTTTTTCAATACTCCCTTTATACCTATAGACCAGACAATTGCCAATTAGTCTAATTCGCTGAAAAGGAATCTCCAGCTGTTACCTACGATTTGCTTTTGGCTCTTTATGTCCTGTGGGTAAAGACGAGTTATACAATGAAGCAGTTTAAACCTGTTTGTGACTACTATCCAGACAATGCTCACCCCGACCCCACAATAACCTGAACCAATATTCCTTCGATGAGCAACAGGGGACCAGGGCAGTATAATGTGCCCCATATGTGTGCTGCTGGGTGTAAATACACATACGTAATAAGCTTTCACCACCCAATATAATGTTCAGGACGTGAGACAAAATAATGCCTTTCATTTTGAAGAAACATGGTTGCATGAAAGGGGCCAGAATATTTGATATAGTGTATTTATGTGCTAAAATATATAACTGAGGGAGGAGGTTACACATCCCTGAATGCCAGTGCTGCAACAGTGTGTAGTTGATTATAAGTGGACTGTCATGGACAAACACAGCAGCCTCACTTTTCTTTTCTTTTCTTTTTTTTTTTTTTTTTTTACAAATTGCTGCTTTCACAATGTTCTTTGGGGGGAAAAGGCATCTCCTCTTCTTAAAGGAGCAGCATTAGTGAGAAGCGTTAATCATTGTGTAAAATGGTGTGCAGTAATCCAGTGAGCTCGCCACCTCTATCAGCCGTCTGAGTGTCTCCCTGGTTTGCGAGTAGCCTTCGATATCATTGATCTGAAAGCATTTACAAAGTCTAACCGGACACTGCGGGATTTCTTTGGGCTATACGTTTGGCCAAGTCCAATCATCAGTCCGGCAAACCGTCCTGTACGCTCTGTTTGATGTGACACAGGTAATCGAGTCTTGTCTTGGACCTGTGCGATATGATTTACGTTCAGAAGAAAAGAATGGAGAGTGAAGATACCATTTCAAACCCCCCTTTTAATTAAGAAATCTTTGATCCTTCTCTTGTTGAATCAAAGAGATATATCCGCGAAACAGTCTGCTCACTTCAAAATTCACTGACTTATAAAGCTGGTTCCACTTGCACCAAAAATGATTACGAGAGTCCTCAGAAATCCCACTGTTTCATCTCTCCCCTTGTAAAACGCAGGTTCCATTAAAATATCAACAGTAAGTGTTTTAATAGTGCTGGGTCACTGGAAGCCATCTGCAGTGGAGCATTTGGATAGTGCATTTAGAAAAGGCTCAGAATTAAGCATGGGCAGGAATCTGGCAACGCACTTGATGGTACAGAGGTGGGAGCTCGTGCTTCACAGCTTCACAGCTAGAAGGTCCCGGGTTCGATCCCCAGCCAGAGGAAGGGGGGCCTTTCTGTGTGGAGGAATATGTGCAATAGACCAGAGGGAATGTAGTGTGTGTGTGGCTGGTGGTGGTCAGAGGGGCCAATGGCACAGACTGGTTGCCTCGGTTCCGTCAGACTGCCCAGGACAGCTGTGGCTCATGAATGATAACTACAGTGTAACGCTTTGAGACACTTGGTAATACAGGGTTGGAAAGCATAATACAATTGTAAACCATTAAAGGAATAGGCCACTGTTTTTAAATACTGAGATATGTTCTTACCTTAGCTTAGACGAGTCGATGTGTACCTCTTCTCATCTATGGATCCAAACGGGGGTGAAGTTAGAAGCAACCAAGCTTTTCCACGTTATAGTCTCACAAAATTAAACATGTTGATTTTCTAAGCAGATAAAAAGGGGAATATAGTTCCCCTGGTTCCATGTGGCTTCTGGCAAACAGAATACGGGACTTTTCAGGGGCGGATCTAGAAAAAAAATCACGGGGTGGCAAGCAGGGTCCGGGATCATTCAAACAAAAAAAATCATCATCTTTGGAGCCACAGAAGTTGCACCTGGCTCTAAAGTTGTTATAATTCTTTGTCCTGTCAAAAAAGAAAGAACTAAGAGTGAGGCCTCTGTAAGCACCCAAGTAGCTTCTAGTGCAGATGTGAGACATCACATGACAATGGGGTGGCAGGACCTTTAATAGGGGTGGCAGCTTAAAAATGCCACTCTGTCATGAGGCCAGATTTGTGCAGTGTACGACTAATAGCTGTTCTGTGGACAGTTTCCCCCACCTGAGCTGTTGCTCTCTGCAGTTCATCCAGGGTCATCATAGGCTTCTTAGTAACAGCTCTGGTCAGGGCGGTCCTTGTTCGGTCAGTAAGTTGAGGAGGACGGCCGGGTCTTGGTACTTTGAGAGATGTTCAAAGCTTTGTAAATGTTTTTATAACCTAACCCAGCTTGATACTTCTCAATAACTTTATCTCGGACCTGTCTGGTGTGTTTTTGGACTTCATGATGCTTCTGCTCCGCAATAGTCTCTTAACAGACCTCTGAGACCCTCACAGAGCAGATGTATTTGAACTGACATTAGATTACACACAGGTAGACTCTATTTAGTTATTAGAGCAACATGTGATCATTCAGAAATCATCAGGCAACTTCTGAAGGCAAATGGTTGCACTAGAAGGAAAGGGTACTTATGCAGCCCACTGTAACTTCACTTCCGTTTGGATCCATAGATGAGAAGAGGAGAGGCTATATAACACCATCTGTGCTCTGTTTACGTGCACGCGTAAAGACCGGACAGTTACACATCAACTCATCTAAGCTAAGGTAAGGTAACAACATATCTCAGTATTTAAAAACGGTGGCCTGTTCCTTTAAGATAAGTGATTTGAGACACCTTTTTTTTCTTTTCTTTTTTGAGTATCTTTGTTTTATCATGTTATAGCACTGGCGGGCAATAAATACTTTCTCAAGTGTTTTACCTTTTATCAATTAATTCACATTACTTTTCATTGTTTCACTACATCCACACACAGTTCCGTTTCGGTTCATAGTGAAAGTGCTTTACGGTTTAGCGGTGTCGGTGTCTCCTGATCTGTTTCTAAACAACAGAGGAATTTTTGTGGAGCGGGAGTTTGTCGCAAAGCTCTATCGTCCATGTGAACCGCTGCTCATTACATTGAACTGTGTTCCCCAGCCTTTGTGTCAACACAGTGATCCAGAAAAGGCTGCTGTGTTGACATCACTTCATCCTCTGTTTGTGCCTGCCCCACTCTGGCCCAGCTGTTCCCGTGTCCTGCTCCACATCCCATGCTCCCACAATGCACCACTGCCACCTGCACTGTCACACCTGCTGTAGGCTATCGAAGTCAGCCACAATCCCCACTTGGCCTACAAGCGCATGTCTTTATATTGTTTAACTTTTTGTTATTGATGTGATGCTCTTCGATGCAGCAACTTTTCATTGAAGGTCAGTATTCAAAACAACAGAAGAGTCACATAACTACGTTTTTCGACCCAGCTCAATGATTGGCAGTATCTTTGTTTATCACACTCTTGCTTTCTACAGTTTTATGTTGAGAACCATTGAAAAGGTCCAATGAAAAGCTTTTCCAGTTGTATGTACGACGTGCGTAAGTCAAAGAGTGAGCGGTGCAGAGAAGTGTCTGATTGTCTGTTCTGCTCTGTATGCCCCTGTCGTCCTCACTCCAGTCAGTGTCTGTGGACTTCAGGCTCTGTCACTCTCACTGAACTGCCTTTAACTGTGGGACATTAGCATGGAGCACTGACCTCCATTCTTCATTCATTATGCAGTCCATCCACTAAGTGGAGCCTCCAGCGCAACACATTACACTTCTGCTTTTGTCACAAACTACAACTGTATGGCTGGGGACACCTGGACGTCTCACCTTTTTGATCCTTCTTGCCTGTTTTTACTGTATTTTAAGAAGAACAGTTAGGGCATTCTTTAACATTAAGTAAGCATTTTGGAAATACTTTTATTCAAGCCGTTTATTATCATATAATCCACGTTATTTATTTATCTATTTGGCTATTCACCTATGCATGTATCTTTCTTTTGCTGAATTACTCTGCTGAACTCTGTTCCTATGAAGAACTTTGTGGAGCTCAGATGCTCAAATAAAAAAGATGAATTGAATTGAATTGAATTGATATACACAATGTGGAACAAGTGTGTACAATGCAATCCACACTGAAGCCATTAAAAAGAACAGAATGACATAAATTGACTAAAAAACCTCCAACCTATGTTAATTTGTTACATGATATAATGAAGCACGTTCAATTGAAAAAAATCTAGTTTGAACTAAAAGGGGAGGCAGATGATTTTTGTTTCATCCGTTTCTGAAGTACGTCGACAAATTCATATTGAACTCATATTCAATGTGTGAATATGGAGTAGATTTACTTAGTTCTTTTTAATCTACTTTTTGTATAATGTTTAAAATATATATCATAAAAAATAAAATAAAATACCATATTAGGCCCCAAAAATGATCTGTAAACATGGCAATGCTGAGTGAGTTAAAAGTACAGAAATTCCTCTGCTGCAAATCCACGACCAAGGTGCTTTAAAGGTGCTTTAAAAGATTGTGTACCAAATGTTTTGTGTGCATGCGCCATTATCAAATAGACTGTTCTGCACAACATCCATGGTCCAACTATTAATCAGAGCTCGGATGGCAAACAAGGAGAACAGTTTTTAACCTTCTGCTCTTTATGCCGTACCTCCAATCTGATGGAAGGAGTTTGAACAATCCATGTTGGGGATTGTTCAAAACCTGGTTCTATCCATTATTAGGATTTTGTCATAATTATAGGGTTTTGGGGGGTCATTTTTACACAGAGAGGACATGTTGGGCTATTTCAGTCATTTACAATCATCTCACGACAAGGACATTATTCCACTGTGAGATTGATGCGTCGTGTCTAATCTATTATTATTTTCCTTATAACAACACAAGAAATACAATAATTGTGTCTTGTTCAGTGCTGAAGACTGTTTCAATGGAAAGCAACAAGAACTCACACGTGCACTACACAGACTAATCTAACAGCACTTTTTCTTTGTAAAGTTACAAAGTTTTTTCGCTCCAAGGTGTATGTGCGCTTTGTATTCCAGTGACTGTGTTGTTTGACTTTTGAATGTTATCACCCTCACATATCTTCCACACTTCTTTGCAAGTTTTCCTTCGTCTAATAAAGTGAACAGAAATTAGCCTATTAAATAAAGAATAACACAGCAGCTTTTTCATGAATTCTTTGCAGATGCCCCCAAGGACATTGTTCGTGTGTTTTAGATGGTACATAAGAGGCACTTTTTCATACACGTTTATTCCTAAAGAAAAGGCAGACATTCCAATAATGGACTGACAGAGCTGCGGTCGAAGGCTGACACACAAACAGTTTAATACAAACTCAATGTGAAAAGTAAATGTGGCATTTTTGTTGTCAACATATGAATTAGTCCTGCAACTAATTTTCCTCTTGGTTCTCTCTACTAGGCTTGTTGTTGTTATCAGTAATTATAAATGAGTAAATGTTTGAACACTTGTGATTTGCCTGTGTTGTACTTTTAAACTCTGAACATTTAAAAAGGCAATGCCAATTATGAATGGGATTTTTACTTCCGGCTCCTGGCAAATGACCAGAAGTGGACAGGACCCTGACGTGGACCATGGGTGTATTGACAAAGACATGGTAAGGACATGGAAGTTACCAAAGAGGGACTAGTTAGCACCAAAACCGCAGTTATTATTCAGGCGCCCGCTTAGACCGGCCATGCGTCTGAACACACTCGATGCAGACGGGCAACTAGAGACGTCTGAATCACAGGCGTCCAACCAGGGCCTTTTGACGCCTCTGGACGCAGCATTAGTTTATGTCAGATCTGTTCCAAAGGCATTTTGTCATTATATAATAGAACAATGAAACTGCGTAGATCAGATGGAGGGTTAGTCCTGAGCCGCTGCGACTGTGGGACAACCCGATCAGCATGTCACTCAGCCTTTGCCGCCCACCTATATTTCAGACGGCTGAGGTAAATAATACTGAACTATGTTTGTTAGTAGTAGAGGCAAGTAGTAATGTACATGAGTTTCATGAGTACTTTTTGAACTGGAGTAAATGTATCACATTACTGCTTGATTAAAAAGCTTGAATCATCAACTGGACTGAGTTTGGTTCAGCTGAGGACGCTTCACTTCAACGAAGCCTCTTCTTAGCACTTGTGGTCAGAAAATGTGACATTAGATCCAAGCTAGAGAGGTCTTTAAAGACTCAGGCCCTTCCATGGAGAAAGAAACAAGACTACAGACACCCACACCTTCACTTCGCAAAGTCTTTGTTACGTTATGATGCCGAGACAGAGAGGTACAATGATCCACCTATTATTGCATTAACAAAGTACGGTCCGTTCTAGAGTCAAATAAAAGAAACATGCTCTTCCATGAGCCAAGAACATGGTTACTCGTTCTTTTGTAAGTACAGTGGGAGGAAAAAGTGAGTACACTGTTTGGAATTTCTGACATTTCTGCTTAAATTGCTCATAAATGCAGTCTGATCTTTACTAAAATCACACAAATAAGTAATCAGTGTCTGCTTAAACTATCCATCCATCCATCCATCCATGCATCCATCCATTTTCTTCCGCTTTATCCGGGGCCGGGTAACGGGGGCAGCAGTCTCAGCAGAGATGCCCAAACTTCCTGATCCACGCACACCTCCTCCAGCTGTTCTGAGGGGACCCCGAGGCGACACCAGGCCAGCTCGGAGACATAGTCCCACCAGCGTGCCCTGGGCCTTCCACAAGGCCTTGTCCCACTGCTTAAACTGATATCACCCAAACAATTACATGTTATCATATTTTTATTGGTCATAGCATGTAAACATTTACAGGACAGCCTGGAATAAGTGAGTACACCCTCTGGCTGAGGATCCTGCAAGAGCTAATCGGACAATTTATGCTGCCCTGGGCACCGAAAAACACACATTAGTGAAGAATTGTCTCTTGTTGTGAAGCATTGTCTAATGTGCACCATGCTTCACTCAAAAGAGCTCTCGGAAGTATTAAAGGTGGAAAATGTTACAGAAACATCTTTAAAAGTCTTGATGTTCATAAATCCACGGTTAGAAAACGTGTCTATAAATGGAGACAGTTCAGCATTGTCGCTTCACTTTCAACGAGTGGCCGTCCTGTAAAGATGACTCCAAGGGCACTCCACAGAATGACAATAAAAGAAAGAACTCTAGACTGTCAGCTAAAGACTTGCAGAAATCACTGGCACACGCCAGCATCTCTGTTGACACATGTATATGTAAGTAAAACACTGAACAAGAATGGGGTTCACAGGAGACGGTTGGGTCCATGCACCCTGCATCTGGCTGTTGGCACATGAAACGCTATTAAAAATTATATTAAATGCAATCTTCTTAGGACCTCCAGCTGAGTGCCTTGTATCGCATTCATTGACCTTATTGTTATTGAGTGATAAGCACTAACTATCATTGCCCATTATATTTACACATTACTATGATCCATAATGAACATTTGATCACCCATAAAGGGCAGAGACCTCATTCACAAATGAATAAGACTTTGCCAAATGCTCAGTCCCACGGTCTTTGCCTCTATGTGGAACTTTTCTTTTCATTTTTCTCTCATTTCATTTAAGACAAAATCCTCCAGAAATCATGGGCTTCCCAGCAGAAGCAGAGTGTTGAGTCCATGCTCATAGGTATTTCAGATAGCACGCTGTGCATAATCATGGAAATACCAGCAAAGGTCAACATTTGGACTCCACAAAAGGAAATGTCAAGCTTTTCATTTTCATTTTATTTACATATTACCAATAAACAAAGTTATGACGACGACGTCATATATGATCTCGTACATGATGGAAACGTTTAAAATGCTTTTGGCCGAAGAATTGATCATTGACCTACTACAATAGTGACATTATTTGGATGAGCTCACTGCATTTAAATAGGCAAATGTAAAAACTGCAAGATGCAGTCTGAACCTTAAAAGCAGACCAATATATGCAATATTACTTGTAATATAAATCAAACCGAAGTGGAAGTAGGCCAAAAAAAAAAAGACAGAAAGAAAGAAAAAGAATTATCAATGAATACATTTTTACAAATTCAAATACATAAATGACTTTTATTTGTTTTTCAAGATGCATCCACAACCTAAAGTCAAAAAGTCAATTTAAAGAACATCACCCTAATAGACTTTCCTACTGCATCATCATGGCTTGACAATAGATTACCATGGCAACGAGTTTTATAAAAGGTCTGTGATATTGTCTCCTCCTCATGGCCTTCTAAAAAGTACCTCTCCACTTGCAGACTCCAGCACTAAAGCCAGTCATAAAACATCCAACATATCCTGGTATCCCTTCAAAATGATTTTCTACATAAAGTAAATATTGTCAAGTGTCCCCCTCGGTGGGGCGTACCAAGTCAAACTATCATTAATCCAGCGCCTTCTTGTCAAGTGTGACTGCAGCGAGTGCTTAATCACGCACTGCTGGAGCCCCGGGAGGAAGTGAGACGCATCAGTGGCGCAGCAGCTGAAAATGACAATCAGCCAGTTCAGCGATGCCTCAGATGATCAGGCATATCAATGAGGCCAGAGGAAGAAGCTGAGTCTCCCGCCGATGCTCAACACATGGGGTAAATAGGTCAGCGCTGCAAAGGTGATAATGTGACTGGATATTTATGACATATTCACAAAAAGCTGTATAAATAATATGGCAAATTCAGCCTCCCTCTCCCTCAAAACGCTTATAAAACCCACCTGCTGTGGGAGCCGGGATTTGAACCAGAGACTGTAACTTAGGCTTCTTCCCAACATAAAGGTTTCTGTAACAACTGATTTACAAATCAAGCTCTGATGACTTCTTTGTGTTATGAAGCTCCAAATGCCCTGTGCACTTCTAACTGCAGAGACGGTATTACAAAAAACTGATATCTATTATTGTGGGGGGTTATTTCTCTCTTTTGTTCTGTTTAGGTAAGTATAATATATATCGTGTATATATATTATATATAATAATATATATATTGTGTCTTTATTGTTAAATCAATAGTAACTTAAGGGTATTGCCGTGTATTGCCATGTTCAAAAGGAAGTTTGGAAAGAGAAGACTACACAACAGTATGAGAATTGAGGAGGTATAAGGAGAACCATGGCAACAGCAGCAGTGCAGGAGAAAAACACAAATGTTGGTGATGATTGGCTAGTTGTGAAAGGATCACTTAATTTGTTGGCATGCTGAGGTTAGTGCTCTTCCATAAAGTTAAAAGTTCAATGCCTGGTCTGTGTGGGCATTTCTGTGTGGAGTTCATGTTTGGGTTTGGTCCAGGTGCTTCCCATACCTCTGTAAACATGCACAAAGATGAGTCTGATCATCAGCCTATGGCTTGACATCTGGAGCTGGGTCCATGGGCACTGCACCTTATGGTTGCCCCACGGCATCGAAGGATGAGTCAAATGAGGATTTCCCATCCATCCATCCATCCATTTTTTTCCGCTTTATCCGGGGCCGGGTCGCGGGGGCAGCAGTATCAGCAGAGATGCCCAAACTTCCCGGTCCACACACACTTCCTCCAGCTGTTCTGGGGGGACCCCGAGGCGACACCAGGCCAGCTCGGAGACATAGTCCCACCACCGTGTCCTGGGCCTTCCACGAGGCCTTGTCCCACTAGGACATGCCTGGAACACCTCCCGCGGGAGGCGACCAGGAGGCATCCGGAACAGATGCCCGAGCCACCTCAGCTGGCTCCTTTCGACGTGAAGGAGCAGCGACTCTACTCCGAGCTCCTCCCGGGTAACTGAGCTCCTCACCCGATCTTGGAGGGTGCGCCCAGCAACCCTGCGAAGGAAACTCATTTCGGCCGCTTGTATTCGCGATCTTGTCCTTTCGGTCATTACCCAAATCTCATGACCATCGGTGAGAGTGGGAACGTAGATCGATCGGTAAATCGAGAGCTTTGCCCCCCGACTCAGCTCCCTCTTCACCACGACAGACCGATACAGCGACCGCATCACTGCTGACGCTGCACCGATCCGTCTGTCGATCTCACGCTCCATCCGTCCCCCACTCGTGAACAAGACCCCGAGATACTTGAACTCCTCCACTTGAGGTAAGGACTCCCCACCGACCTGTAGAGGGGAAGCCACCTTTTTCCGGTGGAGAACCATGGCCTCAGATTTGGAGGTGCTGATTTCCCTACAGGGACGATAAAGTACACCTCAACCGTCGTCATTGTTAACAGACAATTTGCAGACAAGGGTTCGCAGGTGGATGAATGTGAAATATGTAAAAATGTGTCAAATGTATAAACCATTGTCTCTTTTGTCAAGACAACTTGACGTGCCTGTAGTGCATGTGCACACTGTATGAATGTTTCAATGAAAAGGCACGAGGACTGTAAAATATGACTTAGTAATATTTTCCATTATTTTAACATTTTAATAGTTTTTTTTAAGTGATACACAGTGTAAAGTCTGAGGAATACCAAATGAACCATTTTAATGTGTTTTTACAGCCACTAAGGGTAATTGAATAAGTTGAATTAAAACACAAGCTGCCAAAAGCAGAGTTTGGAACAAATATCTTTTAATATTTAGGCTATTTATTCATTTCAGGGACAGCGCATATTAATGAACATTTCACAAGGCTATTTTTCCAAGACAGGTGCTACAGTCTGAAACCCTAAAAACAAGAACAATAAAATTAAGCATTACAACATTTGCACCATGAGTATAAACAAACTGAACACGGTGTAACTTTCATCCTCATTCAGACACAGACACAGACACGGGGCACGAGGCCAGCAGGGGGCAGTCTATCTCTCAGTGTTCACATAATCTGATGAGCCATTGTTTCAAATGTATTTTAAATACGTGGTACGTGCACTGCGAGACGTGCGTGAGTGTGGCCTATATTGGGGAGGCGGAGCAAAGCGGAGAGCCCCCGGACAGTGAGAGCCCCTTCGCAGGCCCGGATGGCCTCATACATTGCTTCTTGTTTATTTGCCTCTGACACAATGTTGAATGTTTCTCAGACGTATTCAGTGCTACTGTCTTCAACGCCAGCAGGCAATAATGTGATCTGTGATGTTGTTAGACGCTTCTGACAGGGAGTAACACTCTCCAAAGCAGTCAAGTGGGCTGTTTACATTCAGCTGTTGCTGTGTGGCACTTCAAAAAAAATGGACTTCTCTCGCATTTTTAACAGATTTTAACACTCCAGTGACATTATGCAAGACTTGCCTCTTATTAAGCCGAGCAGTGCATCTCTGCCATAACATTTCCTGTGTGTGATCTGGCCTTTCCAGCCTCATGTCAAAGGCACTGTTCTTCTCCCAGATTAGTCCAGTCTTTGTCATTCATTGTTAACAAATATTTATGTCAGAAATAGACTGATGTTTGGATTTATTAAATGAGAACTACTAAAAACACTGATTCGATACCTTCTGCAATGTCAAAAGTTTCAGTGTTAATTTCATTTTTCCATCACTTCCCAAAGATTGTCACTGGGGTGGAGGTGCTGAGGTGGAAACGATGTCTCGTGCGCCCTGAGCCACTGATTCACGGCTAAACGAATCCTGCCATTGTCATCAGTGTTAATTTTGACAACATATTTTAATTTAGTTTTAGTCTTAGTCTTTTGACGAAAATGTAATTCGATTTTAGTCTAGTTTTAGTCAAAAAAAATATCTTCAATTTTAGTCTAGTTTTAGTCGACTAAAATTGAAAGTAATTTTAGTCGACTAAAGACGAATTTAGTCGACTTTGCATTAATAATATTTATTATAATCATATTTAATCTTGTGCCTCTGCTTCATGAAGCTGCTCCACATGAACAAAGCTCAGAGCTGATCCTTTGGCAGTGAATTTACATGATATGAGGCTCTTTCAGACGGTCAATACAAGTTTGGATGATTTTAGTCTCTCCTTTTCATTTTTATTTAGTCTGATTTTAGTCGACTAAAATATCTGGACATTTTAGTCATACTTTTAGTCTCATGAAAAACTTTTGATTTAGTTTTAGTCCAAATTTAGTCGTCAAAAATATCACTTTGACTAAAATTAAGACTAAATATTTTAGTCGACGAAATGAACACTGATTGTCATCTTGGAATATGCCATCAGGGAAGAAGAAACCCCTTGATGGAATAGCCTGGTCATTGAGGAGGTTCAGGTTGTCAGCTTATGCTATTCTTAGGGCACATAGTGTTGATGAACCTACACCTGACGAACTACAGCCACCCCAAGTCATAACACTTTTTTGGGGGGTGGGGGGTGGGGGGTCAGGCAGCGTAACAAGATGCATCTCTTTAACTTTTACCACATGTACTCACTAGAGGGCGTCGTTTACAAAGGGTAGGGTACAATTCAAAGCGGCGTTGTTACTGCCCACAGCTCAGTGGTATTTCAACAAATTGTAATGGAAAATTATATATTTTTTTATCAGTGTTTTTGGCCAATAAAGGCAGTTTGGCTTTTTAAAGGAACAGGCCACCGTTTTTACATACTGCGATATGTTCTTACCTGAGCTTAGACGAGTTGATGCGTGCCTGTCTGGTCTTTGTGTTTGCCCTCAGTCACGCAAAACGACCAAAGATGTTGTTAGCATTTGGCCTCTCCCAATGTGTTCCTACAGCTCAAAACGGGGGTGAAGTTAGAAGTGACCGTGCTCTTCCAGACCAGACAGGTACGTATCAACTCGTCTAAGCTCAGGTAAGAACGTATCTCGGTGGCCTGTTCCTAACACAAAAGGTTAGGAACCGCAGCAGTCAGCTATTTTTTTTATTTTTTTTTAAATATGTAACTTCAATCATTTCTGACGACTTTGTTCAGTACGGTATCCAGAACAACACCAGGTAAAATTACAAAATTATTTTATTAATCATATAAACAACTACAAAATTCTTTAACAGGGTTTTTAGAAGCAAGACACATACACAATGCAGTTTTGTAAAGTGGTACATAATATCACAAAAGTACAAAACAATTATAAAGAGTTTGTAGCTAGCTCTTCCGGTTTGTAGTTTATACAGCGCCCTCTGTAAGGGGAGGCATGTCTATCCTGAGAAACAAGTTTGAGCTGAACAACATATGTGCACCAATTTTGCAAAAGTTTCTTTTTTTCACTTGTGATGTTTGTCACACTCCTACGTACGCAAAACCCACAATGGGCCACTTATTTACAACGTATTAGGAAGCTGTGCGGATCGAAACGAACACTGCATAGATGATTCACTCGCAGCAGAAACAGAGAGGAGCTTCATTTAAGGGTTCCTGCAGTGGGAGAGTCCTTCTCAGAGCCGTACGTGAGCGAGGAGCGCTTGGTAGTGCCGTATGAGGCGTAGGATGGGGCACTGGACAGGGAGGGCATTCGGGGAAGAGTGGCTGTGGAGGTGGGTAGAGGCTGGGGGTGTCTATCCGCTGGACCAAGCAGTGGAGAGGATGTCCTGCCTTTGGTCTGCAGGCTGCTGCTGCTACTGCTCTGGAGGGGCGATGTGGACGTTCTAGGACCACGGGTCAAAGAAGATGTGGAAGAAGTGGACAGAGGTGAGCTTCTAATGCCGTAGCCCAAGATACCTGTGCTCATAAGGAACTCCCTAGACCCATATGCGGGCGGGGTGGGCCCACGGGAGCCTATTTGTCTGATATTATCTGGTGGGAGACTTCTTCTACTTGGGATGTCATAAATTCCCATCTCCACTCCGAAAAGCGGCTGAGGTCTTCCGTGTAGCCGAAGCATCCTGTCCCGCTCCTCTATGTCGCGCCTCTCGTGAATGGACGCCATGATTGTTTTCGAAAAGTTGTCATAGCGGGCAGCCGCAGACGGAGGCGGGACATCTCGTGAGGATATGCTTTGGGATGCTAGGTCCCTTGGCATGAGGCCTTGAAAGGATGGTGAGACGTCTCTCTGGACAAAACCTGGGAAGGATGGCGAGGGGTCCCGGGAGCTGAGACCCTGCAGAGATGGCGACGGGTCTCGTGGCTGAGGGGACTGTCTCGCTACGCCCATAAAGACAGGGCTGTAAGCGTGTGGGGGCGGCGGACGCTGTACCAGGGAACCATCAGAGGCCAAGGTCATAAAGTGCGGGTGACAGCTCATAGTGGCACCCCCTCGGTGGGACAGCATGTGCAGGTCAGGGGAGCTCATGAGGTTGTCGTAGGAGAGGCTGTTGTGGTTGGGGAACAGGTTGGTGGCAGACATGATGCCAGGTTGTGGGTTTGAGCCCTTATTGCCATGGTGACTGTTGTGTTTAAGGGTGAGAGAACGAGAGTTGAGCGTCAGAGAGCTCAGGGGCAGTGAACCCGCTATGGTGCTAGTGTGCAGACTGGCTTGGGACTGTGAGGTGACATGGCCTGCCACCGGGCTGCCTCTGGACCTCTCGTGACTTCGGCCGTTTGTCTGCAGCTCTGACGCCTTTAGCAACTGCAAGAAAAAAGGCAAACTGAAATATAGTTTCCACCGATAAGTTCATTCTTACTTTGTTCAATTTGGTTACAGGATTAGATAATACCAGTCTTTAAAGTTGACATATGGAGAAATGAGGCCTAAAAACAGTCTAGTATGTACCTGTATACTAGAACTGAAGCTGGCGACAGGTCAAACCAATTGTTAAAAGCTGTATATGAGGACAATTAATAATCACACTAGAGCTCTCAAACTGTAGTACTCAGGGCCATCTGCAATTTTAGACTTTATTCCTTTAAATTAGAGATAATTTAATTTATGCTTTAGAAATGCATTTAGGTACAGTTTTTCTGGTTTAAACCGGGTTTACTTCCAGCCTGAACATAATTTGGTACATTTTAGGTCTATTTTTAGACGGCGAGAAGTCCTGATTTGATCTAGGCCTCGTGATTAGTATTGCTTAGTAGGTCAAATATTTTCCGAGATGGTAGTTACTGTTGAAAGTGAAAAGCTAGAGTAAGTTTGACAATCACCTGTTCTGGGGGAATGGGAGATGACCCTCTGGAAATGGCCTCCAGCACTGGACGCAGCTGTGGGACAGTGGGGATGGACACAGGAATAATGGATTTGGTCTGGTGTCCCATCTCTGAAAACAGACAACTTAAATTAATACATGGCTACTGACACTGGATACATTTTCAAAGTGGGTTCAGGGAGTATTTATGCACATCTCTTTTTTCCTATGTTAGTAAGTTCAAGTCTGACACTAAAATGATCTAACAAAATCACACGCAGGCTCACATATAGGCTGCTTTTATGTCTTTATATATTTTTTCATAGTCTATACACACTTTGTTAATATTATTTAAAACTATATTATGGTAATCAGTATATATTTTTTACCAGTAGAGATTTTACAATTTTAGTATCAGACTGCTGCATAATTGTTTTTTGTTTTTTTTTCAATTAAAAGTGGTCTTAACACTTTCTGAGCCCACGATACGAGCATCAACATACTGTCTAAAGCAGCTAAGTGGCTTTTGAGCAGTCCGTGATCCGGTTTGGGGGGTAGAGGAGGAGGAGGTTTCATTTGCGTTGCGTCTGTCAGCTCAACCGCTCTGGATGACGAGCACTGAAAGGAAAAGACAACAAGACCACAGAGGCATGAGATCACCTGACAGGTAGGACCATCATTTGTTAATGAGCATTTGAAAAGTTCCTCCCCAGAGAATTGGACACTAAGGAGCAGAAGTCATTTAAATGGTCCCAATTTGCAGATTGCAATGGCTGCAATTATTTAGGTAACAATGTTCTCTAATAACAATTAAGTGTACCTTTAGAAGATGTTCTGAAATGCATGCGCACAGTGTAATTTACATATTTTCTTTAAGATTAAAGCCTGCGAGCTCCATGTGTACGGGTAACAAGAAAGCAATGAAAAAGCATGTTAGTGCATGTAAAACACATTCAAGTGCAAGGTGTCATAGAGGTGTACAATGGTAAATGATCTCAACTTATATAGTGCTTTTCTACCTTCATTAGGCCCAAAGTGCTTTACAGCAAGAAACCACTCACCCATCCACACTCTCAGTCATACACCAAAGTACAACAAAGTGTTCCGCCTTGTTACTCTTTATTACCCTTGATACATTGTACCACATTCAGTACAATGTAATGTGCTGTAACAGTGTGTAATAACTTGTACCTAAGGTTTGATTCACAATGGAAGAATGTATAAAACATAAGACCCCAACTCTATCCCCAACTTTAAGCCCTATCCTTGACATTATGCACCTCCAAAGAACTAACACACATTGCCATTGTGTGTTAGTACTACATAGATACAAGTCATTACACATTGTTAAATTGTACATTACATTGTACTACATTTATAGTTACAATGTATCAAGGTAGTTTATTCTTTTTTGTTCCCTCATTTCTCAGATTTACAGGCCGTAGCTTCTCACTTTAGATTACACACATTTGCACAATACACGGTCATTTTCCCTTGTTCCTCCTTGTTACTATTTATTCTTTTTTGTTTGTTCCCCCTTCTCTATTTTGAATATTGGGAACCTCCAAGGTACCGTATGAAGTTTCCGTTCCCCTCTTCTTTCCAGTATATCACCGTTGTGATTGAGTAAGTTGTGTTGAATCCATGGGTGATGTGTATTTACTTTTTAAATTTAGGTGTTTGGTCTTGAATCTTTTTAAAACAACATTACTATCAATACACACTTTCTAAAACCAGTATGCTCTTTATAAAGCAGACACATCTATATGACGGCTACACATTTGTTGCACTTTGTACCCCTGGTAAACTTACGTTTGTTACACTTTGTACACATTTATTTAACCGTGCACATGTGTAATTATTTTCTCGTTCCCTGGAACTCGCGGGCTGTAATCTAAAGTGTACTTAACATAAATCACAAATCTGATTAAAAAAATATGTCAGTAAAATCGCATTAGGGGGCAATAAAAAGTCCTACTTTTTTGGCCCCGTCTTTAGACTGTATCCCATTGTCCTTGAGCTTCAGAGGCCTGTCGATCTCTGGGCGTAAGAACGGCGGCTGAACATGAACAGTGGTTTTCTTTAAGGGTCTTCCGGTATATCTAAGAGAAATATTGTGTTACCAAACATACATATAAAGGCAAATACAAATGTTGATCATCTTTATAATTACTTTGGAGAGATGGGACTGCAAACCAAATACTCCAGATTTTTACAGCAGCCTCTGGAGAACGGATTTACTCCACCTTGAAACTTCCCTGTTACCTGTGGGAATGTAAATAAACCACAATCAGGGGTCAGCACTTTGGATTTATCCACGTACGTTTTTATGAACATCCACAGACAAACTAAATGTCATGGATACTAATAAGAGTAATAAAAAAACACAAAACAAATGAGTAAATACTTTCATGAGTAAATCTGACCTGTTCATTGGTGGTGCGCCCTCTGGACACGAGGTACAAGTGGAAACCAGTGAGTCCCAAGACAGGAATTAGAAATAATCCTGAAATACTAACAACCACCAAACTGTATTCATTAAGGAAAATCAACAATAATCCAACAATAATGTGTGTTTTTACTGAATGAGTTTTAATTGAGTCGTGTTGAAAGACGAATTCCTGCTCTTTTGAACAGACAATAAAGTTATATTCTAGAGAAAGAGACAGGCTGAGGCACTTATTTTACACTACCCTTGATACATTGTACTGAACTAAATTGAGTACAGTGTAATGGGCTTTGTAACAATGTGTAATAAGTCGTATCTATGGGTTATATACACAATGGAGTAATATGTATTTGTATTCTGTACATAATGTAATAAGACATAATTCTAACCCTAACCTTAAGGGTCTTGTGTCCTATTATATTATGTACTTACAAAGTACTAATACAAGTTATTTCATTGTGTACGTACTACATAAGTACAAGTTATTACATTATTATTATTACAATACATTGTACTAAATTTAGTTAGGTACAATGTATCAAGGGTACTGTAAAAGAAAGTGATACCTAAAAAAATTATAATTTAATAGCGTAACTGACGCATTTCGACTCATTGAGTCTTCGGGGTAAGAACTATCACAGGTGTGTGAGCCCCATTTAAAACAGGGGGGGGGGGGTCTCACATGACCAATCAAGTGACATACAACAATAAAAGTTCTGTTCTATTCTATTCTTTTCTTCTAAAACAGGGGTGTCCAAAGTGCGGCCCGTGGGCCAACTGCGGGCCGTGGGCCACTTTCTGAAAATTCGAAAAATATTATTGAATCTTTTCATTTTTATAATTTTTTTTTGCATTTTTTTTTGAATATATATAAAATAAATGAAAATCCATTAATTGAAAGCTGTGATGAAGGCTGTCGTTTTCTTCTTTTTTACTTTAAGCATATTAAATTAAAAAGCATAGTTCACATTTTATTGAATTTGCTATTAATAAAATAGAGGTGAAGTTATATATCTGACCTCTACTGAGTGCAGCCCAGTTGTATATTTTTCTGTAAGTGGCCCTCAGTGAAAAAAGTTTGGACAACCCGGTTCTAAAACAACAATGATGAATAACAATGCCTTTCATTTGTATTGTGCTTTTTAAAACCACTTTCACACACAGCCACGGTGGGTGAAGTGTCTTGCTCCAAAGACACATCGGACCTGAGATTGAACCGCCAACTTCCTATGTTTAGGCCACGGAAACAAGCAAAGGATACGTGACCGTGCCATGCAGCTCCCATAACTCTTCTGTGTGGTTGAGGATGTATAGGAGGCCAAAGGTCAACACAGCAGAGATATGAACAGTCAGTGACAGGAGGAACATGAAGAAGTAACGATAGTTCCTCCTTCCAATGCAGTTGTTCACCCACGGACAGTGATGATCAAAGTCCTGTGGGAAAAAGAACACATTTCTCTGTTAGGGCTGCACGGTATGAGGATAAAGTGTTCAGTTATAATTACATGCATCGCATTTATTCGTCAAACTCAAGATAGGAGACATACAACACAAATAACAGTACATCACAAATAGAAAAAATAAATGACAATTGTACCAGTGTATCCACAGAGCTGACACTAGGGTAAAGAGTCCACACAAGAGAGTACTTAGAGCCATTTAGACCGCACAAGATTCTGATTTCTCATCAGAGCATGCAATGAGTTCACGTGAGCCAGACGGGCTTTTTCAACAAAATTCTGAGAGCGTCATTATGGGCAGCTTTGAGGTTTTGCAGTACAGCCTTCCTTTATTTGCACCACAGTGGCGCTGTGTATAGAGGCTTGTGAAGGCTCTCAAAATGAGGCTGAGGTATTGCTGCTACCCCACTTAACCGGCTGCATTATCTGATTAGAGTACCAGTAGACCAGGATTGCGTTGAGTTTCACAAAAGCCTTACACTGGTTCACTCTATATAAGGCCATGGATGCATCAACAAACCCTAAAAACCCAGAGAGGTTTAGTCTCAGATGCTCCTGTGCTGTCTGGTTTTCACTGCAAGTGCAAAGAATAGTTAGTTTGTTGTGCTTATGTAGTGTCACACGTAGCCCATCAGAATTTTCAGTCTCCCAACAATACCAGCCTTTTCCTTGAGGACAGGCACTAGAGTGACAGACAGTGAGTCAGGAAGAAGTCCAAGTGTCATGAAAGCAGTGAAGCATAATGCCAGCAGTAGCACTTTTGCACTAGCATACTGTGATTTTATCAGAGCCAGTAGCCTAGCTGTCAGACAATTAATGGAATGGAATAATAGTCACTGCATCTCGACAATCAATCACTTGTACACAGTTAGAAAGAGCTGAGCAACGCGGCCTCCACAGTTCAGGTAAACCTTCATCACAACACACACTGTAGTGTATTAACTCTGTTTAGAGCTCGGACCTCATTGCAAAAGCAAAATTGTTATAACGAAGTTTTTCAGTAGCTTTTAGTCTGATGACTTATACTCCAAGCTCTGGGTTTGCCGGATTGTGTCCGTGCCTTATGAGCTCGATTCGCTTCAGCATGATGTGAGGCTACAAACTTGTTCCAACCTGCCTCAATGTTTTTACTTTTTACACATGCAAGGTTTAAACTACTGCTCGTATAAACAGCATCAACAAAACAAACAAAAAAGTCTTTTCAGTGGGAAATATTCTCACATATGTGCATAGAGTAGCATTTTTAGGAAGATTATAAAATATGATATGATTATGATATTATTTTACAGAAGCATTTCAACAGATTACATTAAAAAAACAGTCTAAAATTAAACTAAATGAAGAAAATCATGACTAAAACTAAACTTGTGCACGTTTTAAAGGGGGGGTATTATGTAAAATGGACTTTTTCAAGCTTTACATCATGTTATTATGTCATTCCCTCATTAAAAACATGCCTGAAGTGTTGCCTTGGCACATTCACGTATTTTTGAGTAATCTGTAAAAACTCTGATGGCGGCCATTTTAGGGATAGCTTTGCCTGAGTCCTCCTAGGAACGCCCCCACCTCCTGGAGACGCCTCCGAGCTTTCGTCACCAGCCGAGTAACCAACCACTGCTCCTCAGCAGAATCCCCTCCCCACTGATGCCACAGAGTGTGGAGGGGGCGTGTCGGAAAGGGTCAGAGGTTCTTAAAGAGACAGAGGCCTATTTCAAGACATTCACTGCAGCCATTTTGAGAGAGCAATTTATACAAGGCAGTTATTCTAATTTACTGCATTTACAGACCAACAGAAGGTTTTGTCATCATTGTAGAGTGATATAGACTGGTGCTATGTGATTGAAAAAAGCATAATACCTCCTCTTTAAGTTACTAATTGACTAAGTTACTAAGGAGATTGTTGTTGCTGTGTAAACATCAGTCCGGAAGACCGTAGTGAGTTTGCAATACATTGTGGTTTCGATATGGACACTGCAAGGACTACAGAGATAACAATAATTTAATATATTTGTGCAGCTCTAGTGTCATGTCTTGCCTAGGGACACAGCAACAGGATGCACTGGTCGGGGGTGGGATTGAACCGGACACCTTCAGTTTTGTTGGCTACGGCTCTAACCACTGAGCCACTGCCACCTGAACGAAATGCAACGTGCAGATTTGTTTTCAGGATCATGTTGGTGAAGCTCAGATGCTTTGAACTGGAAAACACACAAATGTCCCTATGGGAATAATGAAGTGCACTTTAAAGTGCATATGACAGGTTTTAATGCGTTTGACTTATTCAGATGGATAATAAGTATTGTATTATGTTATTTTTAAGCTACAGGTTTAAAGCTAGATAGAGGTAAAGTTCCATATCAGCTTGACTCATTTTCCATTGACATAACATCGTTGGCACGGCAACAGTTAAAAAAAAATTGCCTCTATCTATGTCTCCTCCTGTCAGTGTCCAATAAGGAAGTAAAACTATAAACATCACAAAAATGGCCAAAGTAAAGGAAACTGGGTAACATATGCACCTTAACCTCACACACAACACAAAACATTAGAAATGGATTGATCGTCGACACTCACCTCCACACAGTGATCGCAGACGCTGCAGTGGGAGCACCGCGGGGGCCTGTAGAAGTGACACGAGCCACACCACTTCATCCGAACCTGGACTCCCTTCACGTCCACATTTTTGTAAAGAGGTGCCCGGAAGTCCTCCTCTTTGTCTTCATCCTCATTGGCTGAGACACGACAAGCAAAGTCACAGAGCAATTCGGCTTGTGCTGCCTTCACGTGTGCAAGCAGAAAATTGCACATGAACGCCACCACATAATCTGTTTTTATGCCTTTATCTGTTTGTCATGAGGCCTACATAACACTATTCATTTAGCAATCACCTTTACCCGAGCACATGGAGGCAGCAGTAATAGTAGGCTTTGTAATTCGGGTGCATACCTATAGGAAGCACTCCGGCGTCCATGAACGTAGCCATGGTGAAATTGGCCAGCACAAACAGGAAGACGACGGCGCAGCATGGTGGAACAGCTGGGGAGATGCTCACAGCAAGCCACGGGCATCTTAACATACACATAAAAGGACAATGCGTCATCCAAACAGGTTCAATCAACACCAGCAACCGTCTGAGCAAAGATATAGAGGGACGATCTTTATCCCGTTTACCGCAAATAAGAGCGGTAATCTCAAAAGTAATTGTTTGCTGTAAAAGATTAGTGTCATTGCTGCCCACAACAAGGGATTTAGCCACAGGGTGCACAGGAGCCTGCCGAGCATCAACACACTTTATTCAAGACCCGGACAACCTTCTCAGTTTGTTTGAGCCGGGCAGGACATGTACGATCTGTTTAAGGGATGTCCCGGCCCTAGAGGGGATTCTACATGTACATGGGATGATCCTCTTGTGCATTTCGTCAGTGGTAAGTGTGGGCAAACTCTGCACAGAAAGGGTGTATCAAACCTGGGATCTTTTTTGCTGTGAGAGACAAGAGCTAGCGGCCCTGTATTACAGAACATTACATAACAATCCAAAACCAAGATCTCGACTCAGCTGACATCAAACGCTTGAGAGAAAAGTTGTGTCTTTAGCAGCTTTTAAAACGGCTCCAGATTACGTGACTCTAGATAATTATGCAGTCGTAAAGCAGAATGAGCACCACTGTGGGTTGCCGGATCCTGTGGCTAAAATCAGTTTTTTGAAATGAACATAAAGGGACTCTCTCCTGCTTCCTGTGTACGATAAAGTCCCCATAAGTATCAGCCTCCAGTAGTTAAAGCAGTACTAAGTAACTCTTGCCCCTAGAGGCCATAATTGCAGGTGTTGTAGCAAGTTGTGAAAATTTTATTTGTTTATTGTCCGTGAGACACTGACAGAAAAGGCGAAGGGAGAGGGGGATATTGTTCATCCAATTACACAATGGAAATTTTTTTTTTTCACTCAAACTTGGCTGTAAATACTGTTAAGGCGGCGCTAGCCCGCAGTTAGCTTTGCCCGTTAGCCTGTTAGCTTCGATTCCATTAGTGTGTATTGGTGACTCCAGTCCGGTGGCAGTCAAGTTGCAATTGTGGTTTCCTGAGATACCGGGGGAGATGAAAGACTCAATCATCCCATTAACACCCCCAGAGGGTCTACGGAAAGGATTTAATAAGGTAAACAACTTGCTTAGTACTGCTTTAAAGCTCAGTGACCGATCTCTAGGTTCAATTTCAAATGAGAAGTAGTATGACGTGCAAATAGAGTGAAACATACAGCTTACATACAGGCAACCAAAGGGTAGTTATAGTTGTTAGCACCTTCCGTAAACCAATAAGATTACCGTTATTACTAAATAATGAATCATAATTTATTGGTAATTTGAAAAGGCTCCTAGTTTCTTTCCAATAAGTGAAGTTATTGAAGTGAGTTACCTATGATCACAACTGAAAATCGAAATACAAGCGTCTCAAACTGAAGGCATTATACAGTGTCAGTCACACACAGCATAATAAGCAAAATATGCATTAGTAACTTATGGATACGATATGTGTAACAAAAGCTCATATACTGGTTTACATTAATTCATTCACAAATGAATTGTCATGATCATAATTCTGTATTTCCCCTTTGCAAAAGTGTTTTTAAATATACAGTAGTGTGGATTGTATATGAAGAGTTAATAAAGAAGGTACAGTGTCACATCTGCAGTATAGTTTAATCAGGTTGTGCCGACACAAAGGAAAAGATTTCCTACTGGATTATTTTAACAGTGTTTGATCGAGCCACACGCGTAACCTACATTAACTGTATGAATGTTTCAGTGGATGTGGTTGTCGAACATGTTGCGACGGTTATGATAATAATAAAAATGCACACGGTTCATTGCAAATACAAAACACGACATGCCAAAGCACACTGCCAATAGCCGCTGTGATTGTAAATTTCCTCCAAAACTAAACATAAAACTCATTCATTTCCTGTGTGCATCGCCAATCCCCAAACCTCCCAGGCAGTTCAGGCAGTGGGGGAGGGGTACCCCATTGCCATGCCAGATGCAAACGCAGTAATCCCTGGATTATGAACTCTGGATTACAGACCATTTCTGCCAGTCCAGCGGCCAATGAATCTTCACATTAGATACTAACCCAAGTCCACCGTGACATTTCTGTGAGATACGCTGTTCAACAGATCAGCGTGTGAACAAACTTCCATGAACAGGACATGGGCGACACGGTGGCACGGCGGTTTGCGCTCGTGCACAGCTAGAAGGTCTCGGGTTGGATCCCCAGCAGGAGGGGCCTTTCTGTGTGGAGTTTGCATGTTCTCCCCATGTCTACAACCACTAAAAATATGTACAATAGGTTCCCCTCTGAGGCTTGGACTCCCCTGGAAATGACATTCCTAATCTCAGTGGGACTTTCCAGGTTAAATAAAAAGATCACGCAGGATAAGAGGGATCCTTTCAAACACTGTGACAAATGATCAAGCAGAAAACATGCTTCCCTGAGGATTGGTGTGTAATTCTTCCTGAGCATGGTCAATGTCCGACATGCTTAATTATAGTTTAGATTTTGTATTAATTGTACATAAGGTATCTCTATTTACTATTAGTTGTTTGCACATTATCCTGTTCTTCTTTGATTGTACATAATCCTGGCTATATGCACCCAGATGTTTCTTGAGAGCTGATGTAACAAGTGAATTCCTCCATTGTGAGATCAATAAAGAGATCAATCTTATCTTATCAGTTACAACAAGGAGTCAATGAGTATTTTTCCGGGTAACTTAAAAGTTTCTTATCCAAGTCATTTTAAAGGGGCTAGATACAAGTTGGTCATTTTATACTCACTACTGCCACCTCAGGTCTTACGCATAACTGCAGCTTCTATATTAAACTCGTGCATGACGGCACTTCAGACCTGAAGTAGCAACTTTTTGAGTGACAGTGCGGGATTTTAGAGGCAGTTGTGGTGAACAGGTCTGAGCTCATTCTACACATTAGGACACGGCTGGAACATGTAGGGGGAGGAAAATACTGAACATTTTTAGACTTCGTATAGTCCCTTTAAGAAGAACTTGAACATATTTCAGTTGAGAGGAGTTCGAGGGCTCATTAAGTTGCCTTGTGTTTGGAAATTGTATAATTTCCTTTGTCAGAGACGGTCGTCATCAAACCAAAGCCAATTAACCAGTGGGTTCCTTTGTATGTGTGAAATCATTTATTTTTATTTTATTATTTTTTATTTTTATTTTATATCATTTTATTTGAGCAACACTTTTCAACCATTATTTCAGTTAATTTATATAATAAAAAGAAGAAGAAGAAGAAGAAGAAGAAGAAGAAGAAGAAGAAGAAGAAGAAGAAGAAGAAGAAGAAGAAGAAGAAGAAGAAGAAGAAGAAGAAGAAGAAGAAGAAGAAGAAGAAGAAGAAGAAGAAGAAGAAGAAGAAGAAGAAGAATAGTTAGCGATTAACCGTATGCAGTGATAATATCATTCTTCTAATCAAAAGTCAGCTATATCCTTTATGGTCCTTTGATAATGAGGTGAAAGTGTAGCTCTCTGAAATGGGACCTGATGAGAGGGTTCCAGCAGCTGCCTGCATCATCAGGGTGAGACCATCTGGGTATAGGGTACTGATTATGCCACGGCACCACAGGACAACCCTTCCTAATGAAAGGCCCAGGCGGAGCGGCATTAAATCACACTCAACAGTAAGCTGCTCAGAAATCTGCCCCAGCCTCCGGCCCGGAGTGGGTCAGTGGCACAGCAGACAGAGGGCACGCATGTCAGCGCATCACCATACAGATGCAGTAAGCCATCTTTGACAGTTTGACATTCAGTTCTTTTTTTTTCTTCATGTGCAACAGCTTTAGATGGTCAACTCCTGTGGTGGAAGTGGGGAGCCTGTTTTGTGATACTGAGTCATACTGTAGTGTAGTAGGCGATACTGACAAAATTAGATCTCAATAGTTTTATTTGGAATTTCTCTATAAAACAGAACTAATCAGACTAATTTCGCAAAACTTCAGAAATGTGCTAAAATGTGCATAGATTTTCTCTTATTTTAACAAGTTGGTCAAAAAGGTAATTACTGGCACCAATATTATTACACTGAGTTTGACATTTAATGTAAGTTGCACATCATCAGAGATGGTACTTTTACTCCAAATTTGACTATTTAACACACAAACCTGCAAAAACGAACAATATAACAACGTTAACAAACAGCTGCCTTTAGGTTTGGCTTCTTTAACCACACCAATATGTGTCTCATGATAACAATTCTTAGACCAGATACATTTTGTTGCCGTGGAGTTCTTGCCCAGTATGGCACATTTCCTGTTGGGTTTAGCGTGGCCCATGATTTTAGTTTAGTTTTCACAAAAAAGAGTGATGTGGCGTCAATATCTTGCTTCTTATCACAATGAATGAACGCGTGCGGACTCAAATTTCATCAGGCAATGTTTGCAAATCATTTTTTTAATGAACCTGTTTTCAACTTTGACCAGATAAATATGCTTGTTTATCATGAGAAGCTACGTCGATGTTGCAGACTGGCTAATTGTATCCTGTTTTAGGTTAAAAGGACATTGGGTTTCCCCCTCATCACTGATACAATTCTGATATGGTGTGAATAAACTAAATTGCTGTGCGGATCCTCTTTCTACATTGTCACTGCTGCTTCATTATTGGATCCAGCACGCAGCTTTTACATTTGGATGTGCCCGTTTATTTCTCCTAACTCTTCATCACTGGTCCCATAAGAAGGCAATTAATGCCATTAAGGTTCTGTCTATCACGGACACAGGGCTGGTTCTGCTAGTTTTGCACTGAGCCCCCAATTGAGTAATGTCCTCTTCCCATCACATTAGCAGTCATTGATTGTACTTTCACTTTAACCTAATGAGGTATTGTAAAGTTCCTCTTAACGTAAATATGTTAGTGTTGTATTTGTTAAAAGTATGCAGTTATTTCATCAAAACAACAGAGAAAAGTGCACTTTGAGGAAGAAGGTTTTCACACACAGTAAATCATGTTCTTGACCCTCCTCCTCCTCCTCTCAGATAGAGGGATCACACATTACACTGTCCAGAGGATCCTAATCCCATACTCCCAATCTGGTGTCATTTTCCAGTGGGAACAGGCGCTGCTCTACACTACAGAGGAAAGTGGGGCAGATATGGCTACAAGAGTCAAAGTTTATTAGACTAACACTAATCTGATGATGAGGGGCAATTTATTGACAATAGTTTGATGCCATTGTGGGTACCAAGACAACATACTCAGAAACATTAGGACTCCTTACTGTCAGCATGATTGTGCATTGGACTGGACCAAACTTAGCCCATAACTGTCCCTTATAAAGGCATAAATGCACAGTGCCTAAAAGTGATGCTTCTTCCAGCTACTGCAAAAGCAAAAACCACAAAACTGACTGGCTCTACGGGCTGTTTTAATTACAAGGGGCTTATCCCCTTATCTGTGCTTACTGTGAGGACTCAGAGCAAACTGCACCAGCTGGGCCTGCTCTGAACCTATAACCAGGTCAGAAATGTCTACCTGTATTTAGGCATCACTCACCGATCGAGAAGCCACAATGGACGAAGTCTGCTCTTATATCATGTTTTATCATGTTGAGAATTAAAAGTACGGAGTGTAGAAAGTAAGAGACAATCTTTCAAATCAGATCAACTTAAAGCAGCCATGTTTACTCAATGTAGCCATGATGTAACACTCATCCGAGTAACTTTCCCTCTGTACTTACGTAAAGACAAAGAAGAGAGACGTGGATCCGAAGAGGAGGCAGGCGGCGGTGCACACCGGGATGAAGGCGCTGGGTTTGAGCGAGTCTGCGCCACTGGTTGACATATTGTCCTCCGCCGCTCATCCGCGACTCCAGATACAAACTAGCGCTCGCTCAGTGAAGCGTGCCCTTGACACAGCCATATCTGGTCTCTGAGCTGCGGGAGAGAGACTGACATGTCTAGTTCTGCGGGGAAACAGCCGTCGCTCCGGTGGTGACGCCAGCACCAGCCGTACCCCGCGGTGCAGTGCGTGTGTCCCGTCAGCAGCAGGGCAGATGCCGCTCGCGGTTCACCTCGAGGTGGAGCTTCATCCCCAATGGTGCGACACCGCGGTAATGTGGTCCGCATTTTCGAGATCCATGGTAATGTGGACCGCACGGGAAAAGATGCTGCGCGTTTTTTCTGTTACTTACGGTAATAGCACAACACAGTATCGAAAACGCTTTTTCCTCCTATCACAAGAACATCTGGGGCTCGAGCACCCAAGAAAACTTTCCCTATTAAAAAAATAGAGAAAATAGGTGTAAGATATAACGTGTAAAGCACGAAAGCCGTCAATGGCTTCTTTTCGAACACGAAGTCATAAAACCTGCGTGCAGCGATGCTACGCACGCAGCTCTACTCGTTAAGCTCTTTGGCAGGGCGCACGGCCTCAGACTCTCTGCGCATATGACAAACTTTAACTTTTTCACGCATTTTGTTCAAACTGATGAAATAGCACGTAGCAAGAAATAACTGGATTTTTTTTAGCACAATTTTTTCTTATGGAAATGTCTGCAGCTTTGACTAAAGTATTTGTGAATATTTTAATTACATAAACATCCAGCGATGAGAGAAACAACATTAATATTAGTATATTTTTATATACTTGGGAAACACTGGTACATGGCTAGCTTGCAAATACATTATAAACACAGGCTCTGAGTTATGTCGCAATAATAATTATATATAATTATATATAATATGTATATATATATATGTGTGTATGTGTGTGTGTGTGTGTGTATATATATATATATATATATATATATATATATATATATATATATAATATATATAACAGTTATGTGTACAAGGTGGTAGTCTCATCCATCGATTTACACTTAAGATCGCATTTCTTATATATATATATATATATATATATATATATATATATATAAGAAATGCGATCTTAAGTGTAAATCGATGGATGAGACTACCACCTTGTACACATAACTGTTTCCACACTGGTGTCATGGGTTTGAGTCCTGGCTTTGAAGATTTGACCTAAAATTGGCACAAAAGGCCAAGTTTGGCATCATATTAAAAAATACTCAAGGAAGCTGTGCAAGATCTTTCAATGCAGTCATGGCCTCAGTGCTGCCCCCTATCCACCTGCAACAGACCAGCCACTTTTACTGCAGAAATCTGGGGTAAACTGAGTTCAAACATGGTCATAATTGACACAAAAGGCCAAGTTTGGCATCATATTAAAAAATACTCAAGGAAGCTGTGCAAGATCTTTCACTGCAGACATGGCCTCAGTGCTGCCCCCTATACACTTGCAACAGAACAGCCACTTTTACTGCAGAAATCTGGAGTAAACTGAGTTCCAACATGGTCATAATTGACACAAAAGGCCAAGTTTGGCATCATATAAAAAAAAACCCAAAGAAGCTGTGCAAGATCTTTCACTGCAGACATGGCCTCAGTGCTGCCCCCTATACACTTGCAACAGACCAGCCACTTTTACTGCAGAAATCTGGAGTAAACTGAGTTCCAACATGGTCATAATTGACACAAAAGGCCAAGTTTGGCATCATATAAAAAAAAACCCAAAGAAGCTGTGCAAGATCTTTCACTGCAGACATGGCCTCAGTGCTGCCCCCTATACACCTGCAACAGACCAGCCACTTTTACTGCAGAAATCTGGGGTAAACTGAGTTCAAACATGGTCATAATTGACACAAAAGGCCAAGTTTGGCATCATATAAAAAAAAACCAAAGAAGCTGAGCAAGATCTTTCACTGCAGTCATGGCCTCAGTGCTGCCCCCTATACACCTGCAACAGAACAGCCACTTTTACTGCAGAAATCTGGAGTAAACTGAGTTCAAACATGGTCATAATTGACACAAAAGGCCAAGTTTGGCATCATATAAAAAAAAAACCAAAGAAGCTGTGCAAGATCTTTCACTGCAGTCATGGCTTCAGTGCTGCCCCCTATACACCTGCAACAGACCAGCCACTTTTACTGCAGAAATCTGGAGTAAACTGAGTTCCAACATGGTCATAATTGACACAAAAGGCCAAGTTTGGCATCATATAAAAAAAAAACCAAAGAAGCTGTGCAAGATCTTTCACTGCAGACATGGCTTCAGTGCTGCCCCCTATACACCTGCAACAGACCAGCCACTTTTACTGCAGAAATCTGGAGTAAACTGAGTTCAAACATGGTCATAATTGACACAAAAGGCCAGGTTTGGCATCATATTAAAAAATACTCAAGGAAGCTGTGCAAGATCTTTCACTGCAGTCATGGCTTCAGTGCTGCCCCCTATACACCTGCAACAGACCAGCCACTTTTACTGCAGAAATCTGGAGTAAACTGAGTTCCAACATGGTCATAATTGACACAAAAGGCCAAGTTTGGCATCATATAAAAAAAAACCCAAAGAAGCTGTGCAAGATCTTTCACTGCAGACATGGCCTCAGTGCTGCCCCCTATACACCTGCAACAGACCAGCCACTTTTACTGCAGAAATCTGGAGTAAACTGAGTTCCAACATGGTCATAATTGACACAAAAGGCCAAGTTTGGCATCATATTAAAAAAAAACCAAAGAAGCTGTGCAAGATCTTTCACTGCAGACATGGCCTCAGTGCTGCCCCCTATACACCTGCAACAGACCAGCCACTTTTACTGCAGAAATCTGGAGTAAACTGAGTTCCAACATGGTCATAATTGACACAAAAGGCCAAGTTTGGCATCATATAAAAAAAAAACCAAAGAAGCTGTGCAAGATCTTTCACTGCAGACATGGCCTCAGTGCTGCCCCCTATACACCTGCAACAGACCAGCCACTTTTACTGCAGAAATCTGGAGTAAACTGAGTTCCAACATGGTCATTATTGACACAAAAGGCCAAGTTTGGCATCATATAAAAAAAAAACCAAAGAAGCTGTGCAAGATCTTTCACTGCAGACATGGCCTCAGTGCTGCCCCCTATACACCTGCAACAGACCAGCCACTTTTACTGCAGAAATCTGGAGTAAACTGAGTTCCAACATGGTTATAATTGACACAAAAGGCCAAGTTTGGCATCATATAAAAAAAAAAAACAAAGAAGCTGTGCAAGATCTTTCACTGCAGACATGGCCTCAGTGCTGCCCCCTATCCACCTGCAACAGACCAGCCACTTTTACTGCAGAAATCTGGGGTAAACTGAGTTCAAAAATGGTCATAATTGACACAAAAGGCCAAGTTTGGCATCATATTAAAACATATTCAAGGAAGCTGTGCAATATCTTTCACTGCAGTCATGGCCTCAGTGCTGCCCCCTATCCACCTGCAACAGAACAGCCACTTTTACTGCAGAAATCTGGAGTAAACTGAGTTCAAACATGGTCATAATTGACACAAAAGGCCAAGTTTGGCATCATATAAAAAAAAACCAAAGAAGCTGTGCAAGATCTTTCACTGCAGTCATGGCCTCAGTGCTGCCCCCTATACACCTGCAACAGAACAGCCACTTTTACTGCAGAAATCTGGAGTAAACTGAGTTCAAACATGGTCATAATTGACACAAAAGGCCAAGTTTGGCATCATATAAAAAAAAACCCAAAGAAGCTGTGCAAGATCTTTCACTGCAGACATGGCCTCAGTGCTGCCCCCTATACACCTGCAACAGACCAGCCACTTTTACTGCAGAAATCTGGAGTAAACTGAGTTCAAACATGGTCATAATTGACACAAAAGGCCAAGTTTGGCATCATATTAAAAAATACTCAAGGAAGCTGTGCAAGATCTTTCAATGCAGTCATGGCCTCAGTGCTGCCCCCTATCCACCTGCAACAGACCAGCCACTTTTACTGCAGAAATCTGGGGTAAACTGAGTTCAAACATGGTCATAATTGACACAAAAGGCCAAGTTTGGCATCATATTAAAAAATACTCAAAGAAGCTGTGCAAGATCTTTCACTGCAGACATGGCCTCAGTGCTGCCCCCTATACACCTGCAACAGACCAGCCACTTTTACTGCAGAAATCTGGGGTAAACTGAGTTCAAACATGGTCATAATTGACACAAAAGGCCAAGTTTGGCATCATATAAAAAAAAACCAAAGAAGCTGAGCAAGATCTTTCACTGCAGTCATGGCCTCAGTGCTGCCCCCTATACACCTGCAACAGAACAGCCACTTTTACTGCAGAAATCTGGAGTAAACTGAGTTCAAACATGGTCATAATTGACACAAAAGGCCAAGTTTGGCATCATATAACAAAAAAACCAAAGAAGCTGTGCAAGATCTTTCACTGCAGACATGGCCTCAGTGCTGCCCCCTATACACCTGCAACAGACCAGCCACTTTTACTGCAGAAATCTGGAGTAAACTGAGTTCAAACATGGTCATAATTGACACAAAAGGCCAAGTTTGGCATCATATTAAAAAATACTCAAGGAAGCTGTGCAAGATCTTTCACTGCAGTCATGGCCTCAGTGCTGCCCCCTATCCACCTGCAACAGACCAGACACTTTTACTGCAGAAATCTGGAGTAAATCGAGTTCAAACATGGTCATAATTCACACAAAAGGCCAAGTTTGGCATCATATTAAAGAAAAACCGAAGAAGCTGTGCAAGATCTTTCACTGCAGTCATGGCCTCAGTGCTGCCCCCTATACACCTGCAACAGACCAGACACTTTTACTGCAGAAATCTGGAGTAAACTGAGTTCAAACATGGTCATAATTGACACAAAAGGCCAAGTTTGGCATCATATAAAAAAACAAAACAAAACAAAGAAGCTGTGCAAGATCTTTCACTGCAGACATGGCCTCAGTGCTGCCCTCTATACACCTGTAACAGAACAGCCACTTTTACTGCAGAAATCTGGAGTAAACTGAGTTCCAACATGGTCATAATTGACACAAAAGGCCAAGTTTGGCATCATATAAAAAAAAACCCAAAGAAGCTGTGCAAGATCTTTCACTGCAGTCATGGCCTCAGTGCTGCCCCCTATACACCAGCAACAGACCAGACACTTTTACTGCAGAAATCTGGAGTAAATTGAGTTCAAACATGGTCATAACTGACACAAAAGGCCAATTTGGGCATCATATAAAAAAATACTCAAAGAAGCTGTGCAAGATCTTTCACTGCAGTCATGGCCTCAGTGCTGCCCCCTATACACCTGCAACAGAACAGCCACTTTTACTGCAGAAATCTGGAGTAAACTGAGTTCAAACATGGTCATAATTGACACAAAAGGCCAAGTTTGGCATCATATAAAAAAACAAAACAAAACAAAGAAGCTGTGCAAGATCTTTCACTGCAGACATGGCCTCAGTGCTGCCCTCTATACACCTGTAACAGAACAGCCACTTTTACTGCAGAAATCTGGAGTAAACTGAGTTCCAACATGGTCATAATTGACACAAAAGGCCAAGTTTGGCATCATATAAAAAAAACCCCAAAGAAGCTGTGCAAGATCTTTCACTGCAGTCATGGCCTCAGTGCTGCTCATAATAATGAATAACCAGTCATTTTACAATATAGTGGCATTGAAATTCTTTGGCCCACTGAAGAAGTGAAATGGATGATTCCTGAAACGTTAGTCTGTGTAATTCTGGAAAAGGTTCCCTTGTGTTTTGGGGATCCAAAGCTCTAGAAATCAGGCTAGAAATGAGCTTGAATGGTGAACCAAAGACAAATTTAAACGAGGTGGACATTAAAGTTGAATCTAATATAATATAACCGTACCGGGCAGGTCAGGTTTTTGTGAGTGGATAATGCGTTACACAAACTTTTAATAATTTTAGAAAAAAAGCCAAAGTTGAAAGTTCACAAATGGTCATTTTAATGTGTGAATTTGGTCCAACATTTACTCTCACAATAAAACTAAGATGTTGAGGGAGAAAACATAAACAAAGAACCTAAAATTGATGACTGTATGAAAAAAAGTCCTCAATTTACCCACAATTTATTACCACACGTCGACTCGTCTGCCAGTAGTAACACAGCAGGTGCAATGAAAATGCATAGAAGAGATGGTTTACCACAAAGCAATACATGCTGCTTCAGTAAACACTGGGTAGTTTAAGTAAAGTGGGATTAGGCTGATGAACAGGTCCCAAACTGTTCTTAGTTGTTCTTAAGTTAATGTTACATATGCTTGAACCGTCATATATCATACTTAGTGATGACACTGGCAACATATTCTTATATATTGTTAATGCAATGTTTCGATAAAATAATATATAATGTATATTAATATAATAAGTACTAAAATTCCCAAAAGTCTGTCACAAATGTCCGTAGTCTCTAAAGTTAGTGAAACTTGTTAGTTGCATCTAGGCCTGTTTTGAACCCTACCCCCTTTTGAAATTCCCTAAAACTCATGAATTAAAAAAGATATGCAGCTCAAATTGTATTCACAGAATATTTAGTATATCAACTGTGCCAGGTTTGAAGCAAATCCAAAAAGGTGAAGTTGAATTGTAGTCCTAAAAGCTGTAACTTCACCATGGAATGTTCTCACAGGCTATATGGACAAATGCATGAGAATTCCACAGCTCTGAGAGGGAACATGACCACATTTTCTGTTATAGCTGCTGATCCGTTAGAGGTACTGAGCTCATCTTGGGCTTAATGTGAAGCTAATGAGTTGGGGCAGTTTTCTATTTACATTTGAAAAGGTAAAAATAAACACAAAAGACAATAATGCACTCATTTGTAAAGCGCTTTTCTTATCTATATGACATTTATTTAGCATTTTTGTAGATATATTGTTTAATATATGGAAAAAGAAAAAGCTAAAGCTCAAAACTGTCATATTCCTTTGTTCCTCATCATGTCAGCTTTCTTTGTTCTAAATTTCATTCATCTGTGACTCTGTATGTGACCACAGCACTACTTTGGATAGAGTCACAAAGGTTTGTCTGAACCCTGTCCCGTTAAAGTGGTTTTTGGGGTCCCACAGCCGAACGGGGCCGAGTTGCAATGGGGGGTCCCCACTGGTAATGACCCAGGATATACTCTATTGAAAGATACTAGTTTGGAAAAGGTAGCAAAAATGTGCCTGAGGAGGTGGTCTGGCTCCCGGTCTAAAATAGTTTGGTGCATGATGCTGCTCTCTGGTGTAGCACATACCTGTGAGTCTACATCGATGCTTATAAACCACTTCTCTTCGCTGCGTGTTCTGCTTAGGACAGTCCTTTCCTTCGAGGGAACTTGCATTTCGAGTGTTAGTACGTAGGAAAAGGAAGGAGGATGCGGTTTCAGAAAAGGCACAACTAACCCCTCACAGATCCACAGTCATCCATTATCATCCCAGATACTAGACTTTATTTTTTAACTAATAATCAACTCTTATGGGCCCCAAAACTGTACATACAATGTAATAAAAAATAATAATAATTGGAACATGAAGTATTTACACAACATACAATAAACTACTTGTAAATTAAACGTTACTGTACTTTTTTATTTCAGATCTGACCGGCTGATGTCAAGGATTTGAGCTGATTTTCCTCCAATCACCGTCTAATCTGAGAAATAAAAGTGAACTTTTGAAACACTGAACAAGGACAGTAATTCAGGAGTAACACTCTACATCAGAAAGAGCCTTTAAAGGACCCTAACGACAAGAACTTTTCAGCCTCCTTGCCTGAATAGAGAGTGTGTTAGAACAATCGTTCCCTACCTGGGGAGCGGGGCTTCCTACTGGGGGCGCAGCCTGACTACAGCATGCGCAGGAGGGGAATAAAGAAAAAAAGGTTGGAAACCACAGCATTAGAACGTCTTATATTGAATTAATTACAAGATCTAACAGGCAAGACTGAAGTCAAGCTTTCGTCCATATAAGATAGATTCTGCTTCTGATCCCCCCCCAAAAAAAACCAAAAATAAAAGAATGTTTGAAAATTATCATGAGCAATGTGTTATTTATGTTCATAAAATCTAATTTCAAAATGTCATGGGGAAATGGTAGGTCCAATAGTGTGCTTGTTTCAATAGGATGCATATTTCAAAAAAGCCATATTTTCAAAAGTTATTTCTTAAAAACTAGCACTCCTATCCACCTTCTTTTTCCACATATTTAATATTTTTAGTATTGTGTTTATTATTGTACAATTTGAACTCTGTGGCTTTTACACTTTTTTAAATAATTGGAGTCAAAAATGCCTGTAGAGGCTAAAATGTCCATTTTTCACAAACTTACCCGTTTTAGGAGCCAATTTCAATAACAATTGTATATATTGTTTTATATAATAATCAATGGAAGCTATAAAAAATGTATGTGTGTTATTGGCTCAATTTTTCCAGCCACAGGCCGGGGAGGATTCTACTACAACTTCCTTTCTCACTGACATTTCAAAGATAAAGAAATCATTGCTTACTCGAAGTAAATGCAATAATTATCAGTATGTTGAAACATATGCAAAAAAGTGCTAAACCGAAATCATCTCCATCAATATCTTGCTCTTCACCTCTCCATTTAGTTAAATTAAAAACTCTACTTTTCACAGCACAGAGTTGGCGACATGCTGCATTATAATAGTGCATAAATTCTTCAACAGTGTTTGCAATAATTCTTCTGTCTTGTGAACATTTTTTTTCTGCAATCTTTGCTGTTTATTTGTCTGACTGATTGGTTGCAACTTCCAGCCAATCACGTTTGAGCTAATTTGCTGCTTGTTATGCACAGGAAATAACGGCGTTACAGAGTTTTATATCAGCTTTTGACCTATTACCAGCGTATACGATTTTGATAGTTGTGCACATTCTAGATTAATATTGTGCATCTGGTTTATGAACACGTTATTTAATTTCATTTTGGTGTTCCACCGTGGCATGCCCTAATCGTGAACTCCATCATGTCCAGCGACAGGTAAGTAGGCCTTTTCAGTGTCATGCATCCATGGGTGCGGCGGGCCTGCAGCACCGACTCAAATCTTTTTGCACCCAGGCGAATTTGCCTTAATGACAAAGTGATTTAAATAATATAGACTAACTTGTAAGCCAATACTATTTCTGCGAACACATGAGCGCTGGGCGATCCAGAGCACATGGGCACTGTACTTCTGCATGCAGGTCAAAGCACTCAAAATGTCATAGCGGTGTTCTTTCTACTGTTTTAGTAATATTTCCATTGTATATAATACTGATTGTATTGTGTATTATAGGCGACTGTTTAATAGATGTTAATTATAAGTCAGGCGTCTGCACATAGACCTTTGGTTAGCGAGCCTGAGCTGTCATTAAGCTACAAAAGATAAAAAATAAACTAAAATTAAATGAGTAATTAATGTATATATGGACTGGAAAAAACACGCACATATTACGAACTTTGGCTAAAATTAATGCATTAGATAAATTTGGATGCATAAAACAGTAAATATATAGGATTATATTAATACAGCACACAGTAGTTGTTCTAATCGCACACATCTCTAATACTTAGCTTTATGTCGTGAAAACATGGATGCCAAAAAGGTACAAGTCATTTTTGCTGTTTTGCCATTTGTAAACTGTAATGTAAAAGATGTGGAATATTAGTGTTGAAAAAAATTACAAAGGAAATTTAATTACTTTTCCCATATACATTTCAGGGGCCTCCTCTTTTCGGTTTTTGGAAAAGTAAGACACCATATATATATATATGTGTGTGTGTGTGTGTATGCGTGTGCGTGTGTGTATCATTATTTTTATTATTATTATTATGATTATTATTATGATTATGATTATTATTATTATTTACACTAAAATGTTAATCTGGTAGGGAAGGAAAATTAAGAAATCATTTATAGAAATACAACGAGCCATTACAGCAACAGCTGAGCCGGGGGAGAAAATAGACCAGTGGAGTCCATATGCTGATGATGGGCGCTGGGCAGATGTTTGCAATTTGTTGGATGTACCAAACAAAAAGTTGAACAGAAAAAAAATCAAACAGGCTTGGAAGGTACTCTATTTTGTTATAATAACATTTATTTGACACTGTTATTTATAATTTAAACAAAGCCTTTGTACAACAGTGTAGAGGAGGATCACATTCTTTTGATAAACACGGAAGAAAAAAGGAGGTAATAATTGTTATTAACTTTATGTATTTATTTACATTATACAGTGAATAGACTGAATTCATGAATTGATTTCAATTGTAGAGTCTGGGACGAGGCACACCGACCACCCATTATTCTTCTGAAAAAGAGAATCCAGCAACTGAGGTACATTTTCTTAATGCGAATTTTTTTATTTTTTTTATTTATACTAGCTGTAAAACTATGTAAAATTGTAAACCAATTCATAAACACATTGATAGCAATTTCATGAAAATTCGATTTCAGTCTGATGTGGCGCACTCTCCTGAACACTCTGAATATGTGGATCTGGAAAAACCTGAAAAAGAGGTAAATATTCACAAAGCTTAACGATATAATAAAAACAGTGACTGAATGCTAATGATGGTGCAATTTTAGAGTGATATGAGGAACACACCAAACATATTTACTGATTCTTCAGAAGCAAATACTGAAAACGAGGTAAAATCTTACACTTTATGCATTGACAGAGTCTCTACTTTGATAACTGTTTATTCCTTTTTTTATTTCAGTCTGATGTGGCGCACTGTCCTGCACACTTGGAAGTTTTGGAGTTGGAAAAACCTGAAACAGAGGTAAACATTCACAAAACTTAATGATAGAATCAAAACATTAATAGCATGCTTATTGTACATCGATTTTAGAGTGATGTGAGTAACACACCTGTAATGTCGACTTATGCTTCAGAAGCATATACTGAAAAAAAGGTAAAATATTACACTTTAGGCATTGACAGAGTCTCTACACTGATATGTTTTTAATTAAAATTGAATTTCAGTCTGATGTGGCGCACTCTCCTGCACACTATGAATATTCGGAATGGGAAATACCTGAAAAAGAGGTAAACATTCACAAAGCTTAATGATGGAATAAAAACATTGACTGAATGCTAATGATGGTGCAATTTTAGAGTGATATGAGGAACACACCAAACATATTCACTGTTTCTTCAGAAGCAAATACTGAAAACGAGGTAAAATCTTACACTTTATGCATTGACAGAGTGTCTACTTTGATAACTGTTTATTCCTTTTTTTATTTCAGTCTGATGTGGCGCACTCTCCTGCACACTTGGAAGTTTTGGAGTTAGAAAAACCTGAAATAGAGGTAAACATGCACAAAACTTAATGATAGAATCAAAACATTAATAGCATGCGTATTGTACATCGATTTTAGAGTGATGTGAGTAACACACCTGTAATGTCAACTTATGCTTCAGAAGCAAATACTGAAAAAAATGTAAAATATTACACTTTAGGCATTGACAGAGTCTCTACACTGATAAGTGTTTAATTAAAATTGAATTTCAGTCTGATGTGGCGCACTCTCCTGCACACTATGAATATTCGGAATGGGAAATACCTGAAAAAGAGGTAAACATTCACAAAGCTTAATGATGGAATAAAAACATTGACTGAATGCTAATGATGGTGCAATTTTAGAGTGATATGAGGAACACACCAAACATATTCACTGATTCTTCAGAAGCAAATACTGAAAACGAGGTAAAATCTTACACTTTATGCATTGACAGAGTCTCTACTTTGATAACTGTTTATTCCTTTTTTATTTCAGTCTGATGTGGCGCACTCTCCTGCACACTCGGAAGTTTTGGAGTTAGAAAAACCTGAAACAGAGGTAAACATGCAAAAAACTTAATGATAGAATCAAAACATTAATAGCATGCTTATTGTACATCGATTTTAGAGTGATGTGAGTAACACACCTGTAATGTCAACTTATGCTTCAGAAGCAAATACTGAAAACGAGGTAAAATATTACACTTTAGGCATTGACAGAGTCTCTACACTGATAAGTGTTTAATTAAAATTGAATTTCAGTCTGATGTGGCGCACTCTCCTGCACACTCTGAAGATTCGGAATGGGAAAAACCTGAAAAAGAGGTAAACATTCACAAAGCTTAATGATAGAATCAAAACATTCAACATGCATGCATGTTAATAACCATTTAATGGTAGGCTTATTTGGGGCACCTCCCAGCAAACTTTATTTATGTTACTGAAGAAAATACTGACAGCGAGCAGAAATTTTCAAATCTATTAGTTAATCTCTTTGTATTCTACAAACTGCGACTAGCACAGAAGTCCAATAACAGAACACCACTCGGGTTCAGATCGGGGAGGCCGTTCCTCCCAATCGCTCCCTCCCAGGTCTCACTGTTGTTACCCACGTGGGCGTTGAAGTCCCCCAGTAGAACAATGGAGTCCCCAGTTGGAGCACTATCTAGTACCCCTCCCTGGGACTCCAAGAAGGCCGGGTACTCTGCACCGATGTTGGGCCCGTAGGCCGAGACAACGGTGAGAGACCTGTCCCCGACCCGGAGGCGTAGGGACGCGACCCTCTCGTTCACCGGGTGAACTCCAACACGTTACGGCTGAGCAGGGGGGATATGAGCAAACCCACCCCAGCCCGCCACCTCTCCCCGCGGGCAACTCCAGAAAAATGGAGAATCCAGCCTCTCTCCAGGAGTTGGGATCCGGAACCCAAGCTGAGCGTGGAGGTGAGCCCGACTATATCTAGCCGGTATCTCTCAACCTCCCGCACAAGCTCAGGCTCCTTCCCCCCCAGCGAAGTGACGTTCCATGTCCCGAACGCCAGAAGCTGCGCATGCGGACCAGGTCGTTGAGGCCCCCGCCTCTGACTGCTACCCAGTCCTCTCCGCACCCGACCCCTACGGATCCCTCTGCGGGTGGTGGGTCTACAGGAGGTCGGACCCACGTCGTCCCTTCGGGCTGTGCCCGGCCGGGCACCATGGGCAGAGACCCGGCCACCAGACGCTCGCGTTCGGGCCCCAACCCCAGGTCTGGCTCCAGGGTGGGGCCCCGGCTGCGCCATGCTGGGCAACATCACGGTCCTTGATATAATACTGTCCATAGAAGTCTTTGGAACTGCTCTACGTCTGACCCATCACCTCGGACCTGTTTGCTATGGGAGACCCTACCAGGGGCATAAAGCCCCGGACAACATAGCTCCTCGGATCATTCCGGCACTCAAACAACCCCACCACGTTAAGGTAGCAGTTCGCGGGGTTGATTCTACTTTATTACTATTAAATTTCAGACTGATGTGCGTAGCTCTTCTCAACACACAGGAGGAGAATCTAAAGAAAGTGAGGGAAGATTTGACATTACATGAGTAATTTTGTATGTAAGACATTCTTTTGATTAATCAGAGTCCTGCTACTTCATCAAGGATGAAAAGCTTCTTCAGCAGCACTTGGACAAGCTTATCAAGTTTAAAAAGCACAATAACACTTCATTGTCTCATTATAACTCTTGCTGTAATGACTTGACTTCTTAATACTGTACATCTAATCGCCTACTAAAGTTACATATTACCCTTTTCGGTAACACTTTACATTACGGGCCGGTAAGTCCATGGTACTTCCAGTGGTAATTACTAGTAATAACAGTGGTACTTATTGTGGTACCTAGAGTAGTAAGTACTAGTACTTACTGTGGTACTTACTGTGGTACTAAAAGTGGTAAGTACTAGTAATTACAGTGGTACTTATTGTGGTACTAAATGTGGTAAGTACTAGTAATTACAGTGGTACTTATTGTGGTACTAAAAGTGGTAAGTACCAGTACTTACAGGGGTACTTATTGTGGCACTAAAAGTGGTAAGTACTAGTAATTACTGCGGTACTTCCAGGTACTTATTGTGGTGCTTTAAATATACTAGCGTGAGAATTACAAGGTATGTACTGTGATACCCTAGATACAGTGGTATCTCTTAGTGAAGGTGGTAGCCTACTTCTTTGATCATCAAGTGATAAGTTTCTAGTAGTTACAGTGAAACATATATGGTACTTGTATAAATAAATCTTTATAAATATATAAAACATAAAACAACATTAGGGACAACAAGTTTCTTTATTAATATGGAATAAGTAGCACAGAAAGGACAGTAGCAATACAGAGCCATTTAATGCATATTTCAAAACAAGTTTCAAGCAAAAGAAAAACACTGCAATACTTTACAACAATTAGATAAAACACCAGTAATTACACAGTAAGTACTAGGTACCCAACAAAAGTCACAGTAAATACACATTGACACACCGGTAATGATGCTGTAAGTACCAGGTACTTACCACAGGAACTGGCCCATATTATGACAAAGGACGTTACCGTAAGTACCAGTGACAACACCAGTAATTACCAGGTACTTACCACAGGAACTGGCCCATATTATGACAAGGGACTATACCATAAGTACTTGTGACAACACCAGTAATTACCTGGTACTTACCACAGGAACTGGCCCATATTATGACAAGGGACTATACCATAAGTACTTGTGACAACACCAGTAATTACCTGGTACTTACCACAGGAACTGGCCCATATTATGACAAGGGACTATACCATAAGTACTTGTGACAACACCAGTAATTACCAGGTACTTACCATAGGAACTGGCCCATATTATGACAAAGGACGCTACCGTAAGGACCAGTAACAACACCAGTAATTATGCAGTAAGTACCAGGTACTTACCACAGGAACTGGCCCATATTATGACAAGGGACTATACCATAAGTACCTGTGACAACACCAGTAATTACCTGGTACTTAACACAGGAACTGGCCCATATTATGACAAGGGATTTTACCATAAGTACCTGTGACAACATCAGTAATTACCAGGTACTTACCATAGGAACTGGCCCATATTATGGCAAAGGACGCTACCGCAAGGACCAGTAACAACACCAGTAATTATGCAGTAAGTACCAGGTACTTACCACAGGAACTGGCCCATATTATGGCAAAGGACGTTACTGTAAGTACCAGCGACAACACCAGTGATTACCAGGTACTTACCACAGGAACTGGCCCATATTATGACAAGGGACTATACCATAAGTACCTGTGACAACACCAGTAATTACCTGGTACTTAACACAGGAACTGGCCCATATTATGGCAAAGGACGTTACTGTAAGTACCAGCGACAACACCAGTGATTACCAGGTACTTACCACAGGAACTGGCCCATATTATGACAAGGGACTATACCATAAGTACCTGTGACAACACCAGTAATTACCTGGTACTTAACACAGGAACTGGCCCATATTATGACAAAGGACGCTACCGTAAGGACCAGTAACAACACCAGTAATTACCTGGTACTTAACACAGGAACTGGCCCATATTATGACAAAGGACGCTACACTAAGGACCAGCAACAACACCAGTAATTATGCAGTAAGTACCAGGTACTTACCACAGGAACTGGCCCATATTATGGCAAAGGACATTACTGTAAGTACCAGCGACAACACCAGTAATTACCAGGTACTTACCACAGGAACTGGCCCATATTATGACAAGGGACTATACCGTAAGTACCTGTGACAACACCAGTAATTACCTGGTACTTAACACAGGAACTGGCCCATATTATCACAAGGGATTTTACCATAAGTACCTGTGACAACATCAGTAATTACCAGGTACTTACCATAGGAACTGGCCCATATTATGGCAAAGGACGCTACCGCAAGGACCAGTAACAACACCAGTAATTATGCAGTAAGTACCAGGTACTTATCACAGGAACTGGCCCATATTATTAAGTGGTGCTGCACCCTTCAAGATCACATGCATAATGTCCTGTGGTGTTTGTTGGAACATATCAAAAACGGGAAATTCTACTGTTAATAGGTGGCTTCGCGATTTAGAATGTGAGGATGTCATAATGCCAGATGGAGGGCAGGGCCAATACAACTCAATGGGAGAAATGCAGTTTTTGTAAGAAATCTCCAAAACGAAAATTGACAAATGTTTTTCCTCATCAGTTTTTGATCGTGATTGGATTCACAAACCTGTGATATTATTTTTATGTCTGAAAGTCCTTTCTATTGGACAAGATCACAGTCATGTTTTGTCATATTGTCATCACTTTTTGATGTTTTTCAGAGAAAACAATTGGACAATAGTTCATATGTGCTGACAGAGGAGATAATGAACTTTGTGAGTTTTTGTTTCATGTGGACTCCTCTAGTAATGACTGAGATATGAGCTGAAAAACAAAGACATAAAACATGCATTTTGTCAGTTACCACAGTCAACATAGTTACCATCAGTTGCCCTCCACCTCAATATTAAACTATAGGCTCTTTAGAATGTTGTGATGTCACGTGAACGCTACCTATTCCAGAAGTTTTTTGTAATGTTGCGAAGCAAGTCTGTTTGTGCCTTTTCAATTTCATCACATTGTCTCACATACCTCTGGAAAGTTTTTGTAAATGAATCCGCAGTGAATTTGAACTGCATGTCCTGAAAGAACACTATCTGCACCTGCACGGAGAGAGACCATATAGCACCATAGTCCTCCTTAATTCTGTTGAATATGGGGTCCAGGTCCACCCTAAGCTGTCGAAGATCTACAGATTTTGCCATGGCAAGTAGCATCCAGTTTTGATCTGCATTTTGGGTTTATATTTTCTAATGTGTTGTACACCATTGGCAGTTTCTTTATTGAAACACAGGACGCGAGTGGATTACAAATCTCTAATTCATCAATGTACAAAATTATCTGCAGTGCATCGGGTTTGGCAGAAAACACGAGGTATTACTTGAAAAGCTCACCATCAATCATTGACCAAATCCTGGGATGTCTTTCAGTTTACAGTTTGCTCTTGGTAAGAGTAATCCACACCTTTTCTTCTGCATAGGATTTGAGCAACAGGAATTTACTGTGCTTCCAAAGAATCCAGCCGTTTCTTCATGATACTGTCCCGTAGAAAGGTTGTTGCCACCTCAGCAAATGGATCAACAAACCGGTCAAAATTACATCCAGGGCATCCCTTTCCAGTTGAGTTGAGGAGGCATTTCCAGAATGTTTCTTTAGCAGGTCCTTCATCTGCTTCTTGAGGTTGTCCATGAGAGAAGACTGCTGTACAACAATGATAAATAATAATAAGATTTGTTATCAGGTTGTGTCATGTTAAAAACATAAGTGCAACAGAATACAATTGACCACAGTTACCTGTGATATATTAGACTTGGTCCTGGTATGTATCACAAACAGTGTGGCAAGTCTTCTGAGATTCTTAGAAAAAAAATAAAAATCTAATTAGGTACATGCAGACAAATAACTACATAAGTTGGTACATTAGGCAGAATAATGTGTACTCAAGTAAAGGCAATGGTGCATTAAAGTGACAACAGTAAATTATGTCACTACTAAAATAACATAATTTGACAGAAATTGTACAAATATTTTTAAATTAATGTTAAGGTATGGTCCAATAATCTTTCCAATGTTAGTTTTAAACATTGCGTCACTTAAACGTTTACTCAATGTTGGAAAAGTAACTCAATTGACATTTCAAAATAAAAAAAGTAAAATTAGATGACTATTACCCACTACTGTTTCAAGTAGGGATGCACCGATACCACTTTTTCTAAAACCGATACGAGTACTTGGATTTAAGTACTCGCCGATACCGAATACCGATACGAGTACAAGGCATTTTCTTCAACATTCTTACTTTTTTCCACAGCAGATTGGTTTGTAATTAGTTCATTTACTCATTTACATTTCCTTAAGTAAAGTAGGCGACACATTTAAGAGCAGTTATTAGAATTGTGCTGATGCCATTTATTTATTCATTTTTATTTTCATTCAATATAATTTTAAATTTTGATTGCACTGTCCATCATAGACAGAAAAGCCCATGTCCAAAAGCTCCCAATGCCTGTGCTTTATTCATATATATTTATTTATCAATAGTATTGAGATGTTACTTAAATGGTCTCTTTTCGTCTTTACTTCAGCTCCTGTAGATTTTCTCGTGTGTTTTTAGTAACTTAGCGAGTAGCTACTCGTTTTTATTGTTCTGCTGCAGCTCATTTTCGCTCAATATAAACATGCTGTATCTCCTTTATTTGGATTTTCTGAGGACTTTTTAGTCGCTGGGTTAGTTTTTCAGATGAATAAACCCCGGGGCATAAAACGGCGTCAGAATGGCCAAAACTGCGCTAGCCGCGAGTTAGCAACGTTAGCCTGTATGTTGTAAACACTGCAGACGCTGCAGCTCTAACAACATTTAGCTCTGATGAAATCCAGCACAGACTCTGATTTAGAGAGCGCAGTCTGTAATAAAGTCAGCTCTATGTGGATTATTGTATTTCCACTAAAGAAGTCTCCAGTTTGTTGCTTATTCTCTCCTCAGCTGAGAGGTGCGCCTCGTAGGTGCGCTCACCGCACGTCAAATGGTATCGGTTTCTGGTATCGGGACCTCATGAATGAGTACGAGTATGAGTACAAGCATGTGGTATCGGCCCGATACTGGTATCGGTGTCGGTGCATCCCTAGTTTCAAGAGATTTACATTTCTTCTCTTATGTAAGGACATACTTCTTCAGTAGAATAGTTCCATCTTGTTCTATGTTCAGCTCCTCTTCATTTGAGTAAGACATCTGAAGTGGCTGATCAATATCATCTTGCTCAGCTGGAGGTGAGACAGGCTGTACAAAGTCCTCTGGTCTGAAAAACATAAATACATTAGTCAAGTGAATAAAATTACAGTAGTATACTTAGCAGCATCAAATGAATGAATCAAAATTACGTGATTCTTTCTAACCTCTTCCCCCTGCAGCTTTAAATGCAGTTCGGCTTTACCCAAATCTAGAAGCTTCTTGACCTGAGAGCTGAAAGCCTATATGTCAACGGCTCATTTGAAAGCTATAATGCTTATGTAGATGTTTTTGTCACCGCATTTATGTTTATGGGTGGCAGTGGTTAGCATTCGTGCTTTACAGCTAGAAGTAGGGCTGAAAGATATCTCGATATTGATACAATAACAATATAACAACAGTAAATGTTTTACTATCGAAAAAGCAACATATATAAACGATATAGATTTTTATCAATAAAACTGCACTCTTTTGTATTGTGATGTTCTAATTTTTCTAAATTATTATTAAAATATTGCTGCTCTCTGTTGTGTCAAAGGTTATCTCATCTCTGGAACTCGGGCATCATAACATCTTCCCAGGGGAACATATGAGATGAGGTGGAGTTCATGTGCAATTTCCCACTCAGCAAGTGGTATTTATCATAGCTACACATTTGATCGCTTATTTGTTGTATTATTGTTTCTTTCTTTTTGTCACTCTTTTGATGCGTTTTTGTCCCTTTTTTGACATTCTTGTGAGGCTTTTTCCTGTTATTGTCACTCTCTTGTCCCTTCTTTGTTGCGTTTTTATTCTCGTTTTTAACTATTTTCGCACTTTTTCAAGAAACTATTTGATTTGTGTAAAGCCAAACTGGAGCAAAAGTGCTAGGATCAGACGGGGGTTAAGAGGTTAAAACCCAAGATATGACATTTAGAAAAGTACAGTATTTTCATTTTTAAATTTGAAGAAGGGGTGTTATGCATGTAAAAAAAAAATATATATATATATTATATTGGAGCAAAGTGTTTGGATTTTGTCAATTATTTGAAGTCAGGTTCGGACAGACAAAAAGGAAGAGGAATGAAGAAAAATGTGTGTCAAAGACAACACAGCTACAGCGAAATCACATTCGTAAACAAACTGCGCATCGCGCGCCACTTTTCATTACCACAACAAGCTAACGCTAGCTTTCGAAAGGACTTGCAGCACCAGCAGCTGGATCTGTTCTCCTCCGGTGATTGTGCACCTGCGTCTCGCCCCTCCACCGACGTCTGACCTCCCGTTTGTTCATCAGTTGGCTGGATATCATCACGTAAGTACAGCGGGTGTCTTCTTAATGTGGCGGTGGTAGCAGGAATTAGCCACTAGCAGCCAAAAGCCCGGACTGCGGCTGCGCAGTCTGTTGAAGAGCAAGCTCATGTCTTGAGGAATAACCATTGACTGTATAACACGAAGTCCCAATCGCACGCGCACTTCCCAAAGCTAGATACGTACATTCTTAGCTGATGGGGAGGGGGGTGTACAATTTTGCCATACGTGTTTAAAGTATGATATGCTGTTAATGCGACTGTCTGTCACATCATCAACCAAACGTAATTTAGCTTTAAGGAAAAAGTGTTCTTCACCACAATTAACATAGTAGTGATTATGGCGATATGACATTCATTGACTTTACGCTCCCCCCTCTCAGTGAATTGGTATCTTCCAACACAAAGCAGAAGCGCCGACTTGGCGGTGTACGAAGGGGCAGTCGTTAAATTTCAAAATTTTATCTTTTCAGGTTACACGTTTTTTTTTGTTTTTTTTTTGCTGGACAACTTGAAGATCCACCATGGATGAAGAGCGGGCTGATGAAACATATCCAGAGGTGGACAATGTATCATTTTCCGTATGAAAAGGTAAAATTTGTGTATTATCGTTTATTGCAACATGCTAAATTAAAAAATAAACTAGCGCGTAGCATATCCAGGGCTGCCAACTCTCACGCTTTCACCGTGCCTTCACACGCTCTCACGCCACACTCCTCATATCACACGCTCAACCAAAAAATATCCTTGACTTTTTTAAGTGAGCAGCTGCAGACGCTTTGCTTCGTCTGTGTGCCTGTCCACGGCTCCTCTGGCGTGTGTGTGTGTGTCTGTCGGCGGCTCCAGTGATGTGTCGGTCGTGAACGATCCGGCTCTTTTTAACGAGTCTTTACTGTGAACGATATGAGCAGGTAGAACGGCTCATTGTTTGTATTATTATTTTATTCCTTTTCGTAGGAGGGGCATCATTTAAGTTGTGCATGCTTATTTTGCAAAACAAAAGTCACTGCTGGAGAGGGGCGGACGGAGAGAGGAGTGGCAGAGGGACTGCGAGTGCACGACCCGCGGGACGTGAGCGCGGCCTGCGGAGCGCGGCTCTGGGAAACAGTGAGAGAGCGCGCCCGAACAGTTATTACAATGAATAATCATTCAAAGTTTAATCATCAAACATGCTCTAACATACTGCAAAATACAGAGATCAAATGTTCAGATTTTCTAAAGCTTGTGCTGCTTTTTGTTGGTAATAATTGGAATGACTGACAGAGAAACAGAGACATTGTGGCCTTGTACCTTTTGGCAGGGCTGTAACGATGAAGGGGCCTCTGGGCATTTGCTGAGAGGGCCCAATTTGAAAGGGGCCCAGAAATACCAGTAAATAGACCAGCTACAATTATTATTTATGATCTAAAATGCACCAGATTGCAGGAAATCATATCTGAATTATAAAAACAGTTATTGGGGGAGGACCCCCAAACCCCCCCTTCAGAGTGCCCTCCCACACTTTCAATTGGTTCTGATGGTCATGTGGGATGGTGCCAAACCCCCTCTGGTCCATCATGCAGCTCCTGATGTGCTCAGTCATGTAAAACGTATACTTGTTTTTGGCTTAGAATGTAATACGATTATGAGACACTATCGTCATGAAAAAGGTCAGGACCGACCAAAGTCTCACCCCAAAGTTTGGTGAAAAGTTGGCAGCCCTGCATATCCTAATTTGATTTGTGTGATCAGACTAGAACTTCTGATTTGTGTTTAACCTTGACATTTGGTACTTGCACTTTATGTGTGGTACTGGTGATTTTTTAATAATATTTTTCATGAGTTTTGTTAGTAGTGTTATTTCTTTCATGTCAGTGTACATTAGCTCTTTTTCAATCAACAGAGCTAATGTACACTTGCACAGCTGAATATTTAGTTTAAGCTTTAACCTCTTAACCCCCAACTGAACCAAGGACATTTTCTCCAGCTTTATCCAAATCTAAAAGCTTCTTGATTCAGACTCAGAATTCGCCTGCCCAGGGACTGCAGGTGGAAATTAGCACAACCTGGTACAAAGCATCTCTCCTTTTTGAGGTTAATGTATATTGTACACAATGTCCCTGTTCCAATAAATAAATAAACTAAACTAGACTGGCAAGCTCACAGCATATAGGCCAAAGTGAGATCTACTTTCAAAGCTTCTTCCTTGTTTTTGTTTTCACGTTTTAGTCATTGTTGTTGCGTTTATAAATAAACTTTTCATTGCATTTTTGCCACATTTTTTTCACCTTGTCATTGCTTTTTTGTGTAGTGTAATGTCACTGCGATCAAGCCATAAGAATGTGACCAAAATATGTGAAATAAGCAGCTAAAGCGTAGTAAAAACACAACCAAAAACGAAGATCATAACAAGGCAGAAGCTTAGCTGAGTTTTGTAGGTCTTAGCTTTTAAATGAGGCTTATTTTATTCATTTATTTATTTAAGATGGGACAGTGCATATTAATTAACATGAGTCCTCAAAGTCCACATGTAAATATGCCAGAGTTAGCCACAATGGCTAATTTTCATCTGTAGTCCCAGGGCAGGTTGCTGTCTTCAGAACAACCAGCCGAGAAGCTTTTAGATTTTTGTATTATCCGAATTGGAGAAAATGCGCTGGCATGTATATTACAATAACTATTTTTAAAATTTGCCGCTGGTGTGAAGATGGCCGTGTTGCCCTGCCTCACTAAGAAGAATTGGCGAGACCTGTTTCCTGGGCTAGAAAACTTTTTAAGAAAACATATTATAAATGTTTTGCCCTAACTGGTAGAACTGAGGCCAAATGTCTGTTGTGTTTATGTTGCAGAGTCAGAAATTTGACACTTCTGGTATAGAAATACTTCGAGGCCTAACATTCCAGAGCAGGAGCAGCCGGGAGACGTGCACTGAAGAAACTGATGAATCTGTCTCCTCCCCTGCTCCAGTCTCATCAGCTGCCTCATCAGTCACCTCATCAAGTCAACTCCATCTACAAGTGGATCTCTTGAGTGGTAGGTTAGAATTTTACTTAACTTTTATATACTAAATGCTTATGAGAAAGATTTCCATTTTTATATCATGTTGTTAACACAGTGTTATGAATAATTAGTGTATTGTTTTTCTTTTGATATAATTTTGTTATGTTTTAGTTTGGTTTGTCTTTTAAGACCGCAATCTCCCTGTAATTAAAGAGGGTAACCCCACTCTGAAAAGTAATAACTAATGTAGCAATATCAACCCAAAAAACATTGAATAATGTCGACATGCTGTTACTAAAAACATGGTCATAGCCATCATTGGCTTACCGCCTTTGCTCTGCCCAATCCCGTCAGACCTTGGAAGCAAGTTAAAAGAGTCTTATTAGCAGCTTAAAACATTTTGCTATGCATCCGAACAAGTGTTTACAGGAGCCTTTGTCCACAGCGATCCCTTGTGCGTTAGAGTTAGAAAATAAATACAAATTTAATTTCATTCAAAAGCTACCGTTCATATTGCCTTGAGCAAAACTTCATTGTATAGGACCCTTCTTCCCAGGATTGTTCCTTTAATTTACTGATTGGCTGAACTACATTTTGTTGGTTAAAAGAAAGGTATTATTAACATGCACTATCCCAACCAAATAAACCAATAAATAAAATAAAACGCAAAAAGGCGATTTTATTACATAAAGAGTGCAAAATTAAGTGGCGCTAGCATCATTTTAAGCTTTACGATGCTAAGTCCCGCCAAAAATAGTTTTATTTACACAGCTCTAACGAGGCTTCATCATCTACAGAAAAAAGACTTGTTTACTCTAATGTGGATGTTAAATGAGGACGGGAACTGAACCTTAGTATTTTTTAAATTTTGGCTATGGTCCTGACTCCTGGCTAATCATGTTTAACATGCATTTTACCTTTTTCTTGCAGAGGCGACCTTTTATCAGTTCCTTGGTGGTGGTGGAGTGAAGGACGACTGACGGAATTTTTAAAGTCCCATGGTTGACAACAATCATCAAAAGCAGAAGAATCAGAAAAAGGATATACATACATGCAAATCTGTCACCTTTTGGCGAAATTCACCATTTTGACCTTGCAATACCATTCACGTGAATCGTGTCAATCTGCAATTTAAAAGGGGGGATGAGGTGAAAGTTATACCTCTGTATATTGCATGTTAACCTTTATTGCTGCTTGGATTCATGAAGTATCGAGTGGCAGCAGGTGAAATGCAGTCTGCAAAGTTAAATTGACGCTGCGCAACTGTGCATGGGACATGAGCACCAAGCTTTGCAATGACTGTAGCTTTCATATTTGACAATAGCCTCATGAAACGTAAGTGCATCAACAAGCTAAATTATAAAGCTAACAGATAGCTATAATTTACTGTGTGGTGGAGGCTAAACTGACCAGCGCACAGCAGAGACGAGTGCAGCTCACAATGTTTCCACCCCTACGTCTGTAATGTGACATCTAAAAATCTTATTAGACAAATGAAATCACACAGTGTACACCAGGCATGAGGGAGAACCCGTGTGAACTAGTGAGAAAAGTGTATAAAAAGTGTAGTGAGGTGTTTTACAGCTTTAAAATGTATATAATAATTGAAATTAATGAAGCTTTCTACTTCGCGGATTTTGCCTATTGCGGGGTTTTTTTGTAACGTAACCCCCTTCGTAAACGAGAGACCACTGTTTACCAATGTATTTTTTTTTAATATTCTATATTCCTACAAATAGTCAATACAAGTTTAACATCTATATTTAAAGGGGCTAGATGCAAGTTTGCCATTTTATACTCAATACTGCCACCTCATGTCATACGTGTAACTGCAGCTTCTATATTAAGCTCGTGCATGACGGCAATTCGGACCCAAAGGAACATGTTTTTGAGTGACAGTGCAGGATTTTAGAGGCAGTTGTGGTGAATAGGTCTGGGCTCATTCTAAAAATTAGGACATTGTTGGAACATGTAACATAATTTTAACATTTTTAAACTCTTTATTGTCTCTCTAAAAATCAAAACAGTAATAATATTTTTACCGTTTTATTATGTTTCTGTCCACTCTGTGATGAAACCAAAGCCCTAAGAAGAACTGCAGTTCTTAAAAAAAATGTAAGCCTAATTATAGTCCTTGAAATGTAAGTGTTCTTTTAAAAAATTCCCACAAACCAACGCGCTATGACACCATGTGTTTGCATGTCTGATTAAAATAATGGATGCTCGCACTAAAAGATGGTAAAATTTGATTCTGAGAGATTTGTGGCAAATGATTAACCCTCCTGAAAAATAACTGTTAATTACTGGTGTTGTCACAGGTACTTATATGGGCCAGTTCCTGTGTTAAGTTACCAGGTAATTTCTGGTGTTGTCACAGGTACTTATGGTAAAGTCCCTTGTTATAATATGGGCCAGTTCCTGTGGTAAATACCTGGTACTTACTGCCTAATAACTGGTGTTTTGGCTGGTAATGACGATAATGTTCTTTGCCATAATATGGGCCAGTTCCTTTGTTAAATATCTGGTAATTACTGGTGTTTTAACTGGTAATGATGGCAAATGTCTTTGTCAAAATATGGTTCGCTACCTGTGGTAAGTACCTGGTACTTACTGTATATTTACTGGTGTTGTCACAGGTACTTATGGTAAAGTCCCTTGTTATAATATGGGCCAGTTCCTGTGTTAAGTACCAGGTAATTACTGGTGTTGTTACTGGTCCTTACGGTAGCGTCCTTTGTCATAATATGGGCCAGTTCCTGTGTTAAGTACCAGGTAATTACTGGTGTCTTCACAGGTACTTATGGTAAAGTCTCTTGTCATAATATGGGCCAGTTCCTGTGGTAACTACCAGGTAATTACTGTGTAATTACTGGTGTTGTCACAGGTACTTATTGTAAAGTCTCTTTTCATAATATGGGCCAGTTCCTGTGTTAAGTACCAGGTAATTACTGGTGTCTTCACAGGTACTTATGGTAAAGTCTCTTGTCATAATATGGGCCAGTTCCTGTGGTAAGTACCTAGTAATTACTGGTGTTGTCACAGGTACTTATTGTAAAGTCCCTTGTCATAATATGGGCCAGTTCCTGTGTTAAGTACCAGGTAATTACTGGTGTCTTCATAGGTACTTATGGTAAAGTCTCTTGTCATAATATGGGCCAGTTCCTGTGGTAAGTACCTGGTAATTACTGGTGTTGTTACTGGTACTTATGGTAAAGTCCCTTGTCATAATATGGGCCATTTCCTTTGTTAAGTACCAGGTAATTACTGGTGTTGTCACAGGCACTTATGGTAAAGTCCCTTGTCATAATATGGGCCAGTTCCTGTGGTAAGTACCTGGTAATTACTGTGTAATTACTGGTGTTGTCACAGGTACTTATGGTAAAGTCCCTTGTCATAATATGGGCCAGTTCCTGTGGTAAGTACCTGGTAATTACTGGTGTTGTTACTGGTACTTATGGTAAAGTCCCTTGTCATAATATGGGCCATTTCCTCTGTTAAGTACCAGGTAATTACTGGTGTTGTCACAGGCACTTATGGTAAAGTCCCTTGTCATAATATGGGCCAGTTCCTGTGGTAAGTACCTGGTAATTACTGTGTAATTACTGGTGTTGTCACAGGTACTTATGGTAAAGTCCCTTGTCATAATATGGGCCAGTTCCTGTGGTAAGTACCTGGTAATTACTGTGTAATTACTGGTGTTGTCACAGGTACTTATGGTATAGTCCCTTGTCATAATATGGGCCATTTTCTGTGTTAAGTACCATGTAATTACTGGTGTTGTCACTGGTACTTATGGTAAAGTCCCTTGTCATAATATGGGCCAGTTCTTGTGGTAAGTACCTGATACTTACTGTATAATTACTGGTGTGTTAATGTGTAATTACTGTGACTTTTGTTGGGTACCTAGTACTTACTGTGTAATTACTGGTGTTTTATTTAATTCTTGTAAAGTATTGCAGTGTTTTTCTTGTGCTTGAAACTTGTTTTGAAATATGCATTAAATGGTAAGCTCTGTATTGCTACTGTCCTTTCTGTGCTACTTATTCCATATTAATAAAGAAACTTGTATTCCCTAATATTGTTTTATGTTTTTTATATTATACACATTTATTTATACAAGTAGATGTTTCACTGTTACTACTCATTTGATGATCAAAGAAGTAGGCTACCACCTTCACTAAGAGTTACCATTGTATCTAGGGTATCACAGTACATACCTTGTAATTCTCACGATAGTATATTTAAAGTACCACAATAAGTACCTAGAGGTACAACAGTAATTACTAGTAATTGCCACAATAAGTACCACTGTAAGTACTGGTACTTACCACTTTTAGTACCACAATAAGTACCACTGTAATTACTAGTACTTACCACTTTTAGTACCATAACAAGTACCACTGTAATTACTAGTACTTACCACTTTTAGTACCACAGTAAGTACCACAGTAAGTACTAGTACTTACTATTCTAGGTACCACACTAAGTACCACAGTTATTACTAGTAATTACCACTGGAAGTACCATGGACTTACTGGCCCGTAATGTAAAGTGTTACCTCCTTTTCTTTATAGGGGGAAAAGATGTTTACATGCAGTCTCCCACAGGCACCTCTGTTTTTTTTTATAAATCCAAAAGAATGGCAAGCACTGATGCAATCACGTAAAGATAGATCTTTCTCTGGATTAGAATGGACCAACTTGATATCATCTGGTCTGCGAACAGTTCACGCATATTGCAGTTTTGCCTTTAAAAGGCATACTTTGAAATCAGCGACATCAAAAACCGATACACCACTATTCACGTGTACAGGATACTGCACATTTTCTGATTGTACTGTTGGAGTTACTGTGACCGTGCGCAGTGAGGTCACATTGAAGGCCAATGTCAATTTCACTGGAGAGGTCTGTCATTCCAAAGATGAATTAAGAAGCAGACCAGTCCGTGCACAAGCACGAAAGCAGATTGAAAAAGATCTACAAGCACAGTTACCTCGTTCATACTACCTTGAAAAAATAGAAAATATTTCAGAAGAGGTGTTTGAATCAGGATGCCGTGATGAAGCTCCTGGACCAAAAGTGCTAAAAAATATATCTAGCACTGAAAGGAAAAAGAGCCGACCACATCAAAATGAACTCCTGAGCATTCAGAAGCTGCTAGAAGACCAAAAAGGCGATGACAGTGATGTCCTCCAGAAAGTACTTCTTCATCCAAAGGGGCTCATGATGTGGTCAAAACAGACATTGTCTGTCTTCTACAAACGGTGCAAAGATGACATAATTTACCTTGATGCAACAGGGAGCCTGATCCAAAGGGACACAAACAAAACATTTTATGTATATGAGATGATTGTGAGAAACCCGTCAAAGGGTGCATCGCCTTTACCCGTTGCGACTTTTCTAACATGTGACCACACCACAGCATCTGTTACATATTTTTTACAAGCGTTTCTCACAGATGCTATGCGCTGCTTCGGGAAGAAAGTAAGCAAGAGACCTGTTATGTTCATCTGTGATGGTTCCTTGGTGCTGCTCCAGTCCATCTCTTTCACTTTTTGCCGATTTTCTCTGGAAAATCTGCTAATGCTTTACTACAGAGTTGTGACTGGACAGTATTTTGAAGAAGTCTTTAATTTTCCCATAATCCATCGGTGTTTAAGTCACATTATGAAAAATGCCAAGGATCTTTGTAAGAAAATGTAAGTATTATCATATGGCACTGGATTATATTAGATATCTTTCAATACATTACTAACCTGTCTATATATTACTTGCAGCACACCCATGCATTTCAAATTGGCAATGCATACATTTGGCCTGCTTGCCTGCAGCACGACCCTTCCAGAAATGGAAGAAATCATCTTGAGTGCCACTGTAGTTTTCAACTCCCCATGCCACGGTCCTGAAGTTACCAAGCACCATCAAAACCTGGTACAGCTCATGAAGCAGACAGATGCCTTGGATGACTCCAAAGTTATGATTGAAGACTACAAGGTAACTGTACTGTACTATAGTGAAATATTACACTGACAGTGTGACACAAAGATCGGCAGCTTATTGAAAACATGATTGTACACCAGGCCAGCTTTTATCAGGCCTACTTTATCACTTTATTATGCTTTTAATTGTAATTTCTTTTTCTTTTTATTCAATCCTTTTGTAATGTATTGTCAATCGAATCATTTACAGAAACGAGAAAAGAGAGTAACACAGGCTATTAGTGAGACAAAATCCTTGCCTGAAATAATTAGGTAAAATATAAAATTTGCAGGGGCTGGCTTTGTTATCAAAATAGTATTGTTCCATAATAGTTCCATATTTTTTAAGTGCATAAATACTAGTGCAGATCCCCTTCTTAACTAATAAATACCCCATGTAATGTAAACATGGCACATTGACCTTATGTAAGACACAAAACCAGTGACATTCACTTTTGGTATCACTAAAGAGGTTCGGCAACACAACATAAAAGGCTTCCAAAAGCAGAGTACAACGTATGGTCAGAGTTAGATATAGATGTAGTGAAGTTAGCTAACAAAGCACTAAATAAATGTAATGCATTTTTATATTTTCCTTGCTTTGCAGATTGATGTTCTTGAGACCCCACTTGAAAATCATTTCAAAGGAGTCATTCATGGAGCACCGCTCGATGTTCACGGCCCGGCAAATACCTACTATGCACCGAGATTTATTGACAGTTTGTCACGGTACTTTTTGCCACATGCTACACTTTGGTCTGGGTTAATGCTTGGTAAGTGTATTATAAGGTTTACCAAAGTGTTTCTTAACCGGTGGGTTGCAGAAAGATTTTAACCGTTTAAAGGAAATTTGTATCTACATAAAGATGATACAAACGCTTTTCTTAATCTGTTAGAAGGAGCCAATGCTTAATGATTTATATTTAATAATTAATAATAATTTCTACAATACTTAATGTCATGGTGGCGCAGCGGTTAGCGAATGTGCTTCACAGCAAGAAGTCCCAGGTTTGATTCCCACCTGGACCAAGCCTTTTTTTGTGGGGTTAACATGTTTTCCATGTGTCACCACAACTAAAGATATGTCCAATCGTTTTCCCTCTGGGGTCCGGACTCCCCTGAAAAAGACATTTTAATGTCAGTGGGACTGTCCTGTGTAAATAAAGGAAAAAAAAAAAATTGTGCTGATGATGGGTCCCACAATACAGGTTGAGAAACACTTGTTTAGCAAATAACACTTTGAAGAATGAAGAAGAACAACAACATTTTTGTTGTACTGTGATAGGTGACATAGGTCGTCATGGATCAGGTCCAGCATACAGGCATTTTAGTAAAAAGTACCAAAAAGTCAGCTGTTATGAAACACAGGTAAGTTAAAAAAAAAATTGTGAAGAATGTTTCATGTATTTTTTCTTTATTTACGTAAATACAATAATATGTTTGCAGAACTTCACTGAAAACAACAGAACCCAGGGCATTATGGAGAAATCCCAGTGGGATCTGAAAAATATCAGATTCCAACGAAAGCGACTAACCCGTCTGGATGACTTCGTGATGCGTTACAAGAAAATGCACGATGCTCTTCTCAGAGAATACTCTGACTCAAGAATAACATCTAAGAAGGTATGCTCACTGTACATACTGTATTTGACCAAATACTACATGCATTTTTTTGTAAACTCTGGTCTTGTTGGGACCGTTAGAAAAACTTAAACGTGTTGTGTAAAAATAACATATTTCAGAATGGGTTCATTCTAATAAATAGAAATTTGGTTAGGCTTTAATAATCAAGCTAAAAGTCAAAATTTTAACAGAGCATGCTTAGTTAAACCTTGAAAGTGCTTTACATAAATGGAACCACCCATACATTAACACTGTAGACAAGGTGGGTAAAGTGTATTGCCTAATGACACAATGTCAGCTGACGTCTGCGGGCCAGGGTTTGCACAAAACTTCTAGTTGTAAGACCACCTGCCCTACCATACTCACCACATCAATTAATTTCTAATTTCATTACTCAGTTCTCATCATTCATTAACATCTGTTATCTATGTTAGTGGGTCCCAACATTTTTACCTTGAAGCCCCTCTGCACGTGCTGTAGTCAGGCCGCTTCACCCCAATACAAAACTGTGGCCCCCGCAAATGTTTCAAAACATGAAGATAATTGGTTTATTAAAGACAACTAAATGATCATATTTAATTATTTTAGACCACTTATTTTGCTCAAATAATATAATTTATGACCTGACCCTAGGCAAAGGTCTTTATGACATAGATTGGTGGTTCGCAACCTGTGGGATGGGCACCCGAAGTGAAGGCGCCACACAGGTTGTGAACCACCAATCTATGTCATCAAGTTATCTATGCACAATCTTTTGATATATAGTGATATATATATATATATATATCACTATATATCAAACGATTGATTGAAAAAAGATTGATTAAAAAAAATATTTTTTTTGTTTTTGTTTTTTATTAGGTCATTTTAGAGCTATTAAAGCCCTAGTTTCTCTTTGTAAATCTACAAAACATAGATAATGCAATATATTCTAAATGAGAAGTCTCAAGTGAATTTTTCTTTTCAATTTTTATTGACACTTCTGAATATAATTAATTTATAAAAAATATAGGTATATTTTTGTTGTATTATAGTGTGTTGAAGTATTTTTTATTTAAATGGTACCTTTGACTTCTGTCCATTGTGATCATGTGAAATCCAGTCAGATTTCAAAACTTGACATTCATGCTGAGCCTCTTATTAATAATTTCCTGATATTTAGTAATTTATTAATTTCTATTATTATTTCATTTGATTAACTTTAAATGTTTGCATCTTCATATATCATAATCAAAAGTAGTACTGATGCTTTGGCATTGACATGAAGATCAGCTGCAGATATTTTTTAGGTTTATTTTGGGTTTTATAGGAGTTAATTTTTATCCAGTAATTACACAGGTTTATTGCTTGAGACTCAATATCTCATTTACAAGACAGACCTGTTTCAGTGTAGCTGTCCACAGCATAAACTGTAAAATAGAGACTGGACTGAGGGAACGAGGCTTCCCCAATAGCAATACATCGGGAGCTGACAGTCGTACATGCTGCAATTTTACTGCATTTTGGGAGCCACCTCTACAAGGTAGAGGGTAGGGGAGAAAAGAACCAGTAGTGAAAGGATAAAATTAGGATAATGTAGCGCGTGTAAATATTATTTTAATTGACCTTTATTTAACCAAGTCCCTTGGAGAAAGAATGAGGTAAGAATGACAGGCCTGTTTTCAAAAATGACTTCTAAAGTTAAAAACATGTCAATGGAACATCGTTAGGAGACATGAACTTACAGAGTCCGCTGTCATTTCCTTATGGAAACAGGAAGAACTCAGCCACTATAAGTGCATGTTTTATTTTATAGTCTATGGTACACATTTAAGTCAACAATTTCACTGGTTGTCTTCCGTGTTCATTTGTGACATAATTATTAATGCAAGAATGTTAAAAAAAACATCATCCGGAAGTGCTTTCAGTCTCTATATTGTGACTTCTTTGCAAAAAACTAAATACAAAACTTGTGGTAAGTTATCAAGGTGATGAACTCAATCGTTGTATTGAAAGCAGGAAGTGCCCTTCTGTCTCCATTCATTTAACAGAATAGCTTTATAGAAGAGTGTTCTTATTATTTAAAACCTAAGAACAGGTTATTAACATTAATGCCAATTATCACCCCATAAAATATTTGAAATATTATGTACTGTTAGGCCTCTATTAATATAAAATCCAAAATAAGCCACACATTCAAAGGGTATAAAATGCTTTTGGGTTATGTGTGAAAGGACAATAGGCCATGATAAATGTTGTGTGTGTATGAATGAATGGTAGTGGGCAGAGGGACCATTTGTGCACATGTGCGCAGTCGGGCTTCTGTAAGTCTAACCCAAGGGCAGCTACACGCATAAACTGTGTAAAACGCTTTCTGTGATTCATGTAATGTGAAAAGAGCTGTACTTTAATAGATGATATTACTATTTAATGTTTGTTTTTTTCTAGCGCTATCGTGTTGACACTGAGAAATGGAAGAAGAAATCCAAGACTCGCAAAGGGGTTTATGTTCGACCGATACAGACAGCCAGGCATTCTCCTGATAAAAGCAAGACTGCGGTACATATTGCTATGTTTCATTGAATTCTGTACTGCATGTGTAAAGCTTGTTTAATATGGTGAAGTAGATTTTAATGTTTATTTATTTCACCAAAATTACTTTTTTAAATACTGGTGGCTATGGAGTTCACTGAGCTTTAGAGGTCACGAGGGATCTTGTCTTCCATGACATCACAAATCTTAGGATGTTTGAGACTTTGTGCTTCTTCAACCTCTGTGTGTGAAGACCCACAGATGCTCCATAGGGTTTAGATCCAGAGACATCCTTGGTCAATCCACTACCTACTAACAGAAAAATGTATACATTTTATGTGACACAGAGTGTAAGGTTCTTAACCGAGAGAAAGTTGTGTGGTCAAAATTAGAACCTCTTCTAAGTGCATTTTTATATTGATTGCATTGGCCAAGCTCTGGGGCCTTGTACAGGCCCATGATGAAAGTAGGTTAGGTCAACTCTTCTATTATTGATATAGGTTGCGTTCTCATTATAGGAATTGACTATGTTCATAAGTCATGTAAAATGGACTTCAGGGTACAATATATGAATCATTACCTAAACTAGTCTTAAAATAGTGTAAGATTAAAGTCAAACCATTCCAAATATGATTGAAAACAATGAATATAATATTTCCTTTACACATAATTTACATTGTTTATATAGTAAGTTGTTATATATACATGAGACTTTTACTTGTGCTTTTCATGAAACCTCGAAGACGTCCTTGATGCAAAAAGATGAAGTTCCTGATGCAACATCAGACGCTTCTGCTCCTACTCAGGACATTCCTGATGTATCACAGGTAAACAATTTGCCCTATAAAAGTTTGTATGAAATCATTATGTCTGTATGCATACACTATGGTAGTTTGTTAAAACATGGACTTTTACCTCTGCTTTTCATGAAACCTCGAAGACGTCCTTGATGCAAAATGATGCCATTCCTGATGCAACATCAGACGCTTCTGCTCCTACTCAGGACATTCCCGATGTATCACAGGTAAACAATTTGCCCTATAAAAGTGTGTATTAAATCATAATGTCTGTATGCATACACTATGGTAGTTTGTTAAAACATGGACTTTTACCTCTGCTTTTCATGAAACCTCGAAGACGTCCTTGATGCAAAATGATGCCATTCCTGATGCAACATCTGACGCTTTTGGTACTACTCAGGACATTCCCGATGTATCACAGGTAAACAATTTGCCCTATAAAAGTGTGTATTAAATCATAATGTCTGTATGCATACACTATGGTAGTTTTTTAAAACATGGACTTTTACCTCTGCTTTTCATGAAACCTCGAAGACGTCCTTGATGCAAAATGATGCCATTCCTGATGCAACATCAGACGCTTCTGGTACTACTCAGGACATTCCCGATGTATCACAGGTAAACAATTTGCCCTATAAAAGTGTGTATTAAATCATAATGTCTGTATGCATACACTATGGTAGTTTTTTAAAACATGGACTTTTACCTCTGCTTTTCATGAAACCTCGAAGACGTCCTTGATGCAAAATGATGCCATTCCTGATGCGACATCTGACGCTTTTGGTACTACTCAGGACATTCCCGATGTATCACAGGTAAACAATTTGCCCTATGAAAGTGTGTATGCACACACTATAGAATAGTTTGTTTAAATATGAGTCAAAGTTGTAGTACAAATGTTATAAATGGCGACATAAATTTGAATTTTTGGACTTTTTAAAGGTTAAAAGTTATAGTGCCTGATTTAGTGTTTCTCAATGCAGACTATTGCCTATTAGCCTATCATTTTACGGCTTGTAGGACCAAATAGTTGAGGTGGGTTGAACTGTGTATGTAGGGCTAGCTCTTAGGGTTTAACAGTTTGGCAAGAAGGTGCATCGGTCAGAATGCAAGAGGAATGGAGGAGACTGGAGTCAAGGTTCACGTTCCAGCAGGGTTTATTTTGCTGAAGTGAAGGTGTTTTAAAGCAGTCTGTAACAACTGGACAATGTGGAAATTAGGTTTTACAAGATTACGAGAACAATCACAAAAGTAAATAATAAATATACATCTAGGTGATTATCTGATCTACTTGAAAATACTAATACCCTGAAAAGATAATAATAAGTTAAAATGTGCCCAAACAACGCCGCTCTCAATGACAGAAAAGCACTCACAATGAAGACATAGTAATACTAATAATACTAATGGTGAAACAGCAATGGCGCCATCTAGTGGCGAACATAAATACAGCGCCAACAGCAAATGAAGTTACATAAATACTGGCTAGTTTACCTGTACCAGCCCGTTGGCAACTGTTTAAAAGTCTCTGAGCGCGGCAGTGAAAACGTTAATCAAAGGTAACTGCTGCAAGTATATGGGGATGTGAACTATATTAGAGTTTGTAACAGAAAGAAACACAGATGTGAAAGAACACTCACATATCATCAGTGACAACAAATACTTCAATCATCAGCGGCTGGAGTTGTCTAAAGGGGGTTGTTCAACTCAATAAAATCATTAGACTTATCTGAACAAAACAGTAACTCGCTTCTCTCTTTGCTATTCACCTTATTCCAGAAGTTCGCGTGGGCGCCGCCATGAATTGTGCCCGCCCCTTTTCTCCTATCAGTTAACATGGGACTGGAGGAGTCCAGTTAAAATCAGTTACTACACGAAAACAAAGCCGTTTTTTTGGCCGCACAGAGAAACGTTGCCGAGGTGCATAAGGTGAATGTGGCTTGCGCAGCTGCGTAAGCCACAAAGTGCTACTAAGGGGCTGAGCCTTTTTAACATTTGGGGTGGAGAAACAACCATGACCCATTGCCGGTGCCATGCACAACAGCCCATCTCCTCCAACCAGACTCCGTGGATGGGAAGGGGTAGGGAGAGGGATTGTGGGGGAGTGGGAAGTGAACGTGTGCATTTATTTTGGTCGTTATTATGGCCGCCGATCCACTTCACAGCAGGACCGGCACAGGCTATCTCTTTCTCTCTCTCGAGACACAAGCACCGTTCAGCTCACGTTGGGGCCAAAAAGTTTCCAACTTGACCTGTGAGAGGTCACAATTCCCAAGGGAGAACACAAGGCACAAACGGGTAAATGAATGTGAGGCTGACACCAGAACCCCGCTCCCAGTGCTGCCCACAATAAACCACGGCTCAGTTGACCTGTTCTCTTCTAATAAACGCCCTCTCACAAGTTGCGCGGGCACACATCACAAAAGAAAAATGCCATGAGTTTGCACAGTCCTTGCGAAAGGCACAAGATCTGTCCCATAATATTTAATTGTAAGACATAGTGTACTTTATGTCAATCTCTCACATTGTGTTGTTTCATATTAATAGGAACAAGCTGGTAGTGCTGAAAAGTCAAATCAAAGTCCAAGCCATGATGAGCAGGTAACTTTTATTTTTTAATAGAGTTGTCCAAAACTGTGAAAAGATAAAAAATGTTTATAATTTCCTGTTATTTCAGCTTAAATCTTTGTGGAAAAAACCCCCCTGTGAAACGTATGTTTCAGAGGTGTCTTCACAAATTGCTGGAAACAGCTTTTTAATCCACCATCAAGACCTGTTTACTTTGAAGCCTCACAACTGGCTAGTTGGAGAGGTAGGCAAAATCACTGAATTCTTTGCCATTTCATAACTAACAGGACTTTTAAATGAATAATTTCATTGGAGATTGTCTTCTAAATTAGTTTTAAATATTATCGACTTCAGGTCATTGAACCACTGCTGCATATCTGGACAAGAGAACTAAAAAAAAACATATACATACTCAACCACTACACAGCAACGGTTGTGATGTATGGGGATCGTCAAATCCTCAGAAATGAAGCTCTGTCAAAAGTTAGTTGAATGTACAATATTTCAATGTAATATTTCTTTATATTGACTTAACTCACTAACCATAATGATTGCTTCATTTTTATAGGTGGACTTCGGAGGTTACGAAGCCATTATGTCATTCGTCCATGCTAATGGAAATCATTGGCAGCTTCTAGTAAGTTATATAGTATTATCTATTGGTATTCAGTATGTTGGCACATTGTTAACCCCATTTTTTTTCTTCAGTTCATTTACCCGTCCACCAAAACGGTTTACGTACTAGATCCTGCGCGAACAACTACTGAGTTGGCTACATGCAACCGGGCAGCAAAACGCGTCAGGTACAAACACAGTATGAAACATCAAGAGAAGGTTTTACTGTAGTCGGAAAAAAAAATAATAGCCGTAATTATTATGATGTTATAATGGGAGCATTATATGTAAGCCTAGTATTGCTAACAGATTTAATGATTACATTATAATAAACTGCAATAAATCAATAATAACCACATTTAAAATAGGTGATTACATTTGTTTTTTTGGACTGAATCAATTGAGAGCACTACAAAAATCAGTACAGTTGGTGTCTTACTATTAGTAATAAGGTTGTATGGAGTGATGAAAAGTGATTTACTACTTTATTACATGTACTGTCGTGCTTTTCCATGGGATTATGGTTGAGTTCTATATAATCCAATTGGTATTTGTTAAAATAAAGTGTTTGGAAACACATGGATTCTGTGTGTGTACTATTCATTCACACTATTATTATTATTTTTTGAAACGACTACTGTTTTTAATCTGAATATTTTGCAAGATATTGCTTAAAAAAGGTTTTCCTATTAAATGTACACCTGTTTAAATAGAAATTTCCTAAATATGAGAAGATGCCAGCATGGATTGGAAGACTGGGGTTCCGTTACTTGGAAAGGAGGGCAGATCCCCCACCCAAACCAAAGAGATGGCTACAGCTGTGGGGTCATTGTAGCAAAGGTACACTTTGTTCCTGTGTTGGGCATGTCATATAAAGTATTTCATTGCATATTGATAAGATTAAAATACGCTATAAAAGGAGATTATTATTGTAATGATCGTACGGTGTTTAATTTAAAGATTTGCAAAGTTCTCTGTATAAAATAGCTGCTTTTGATAGATGGCAAGGTGCTTACTGGAGACATTTCCAGCCATCCCGGCAATGGATTTCCAGACATCCAAGAAGGACATGGCAGAGGAAAGGAGAAAAATGTCCCTTGCCATACTTCAAGCATCAGGTAATTGTTGTGAAATCATTGCTACCGTTTACAGAAACATCTTTGGTAGTTTCAACACTTAATTAAAATTTTATTACAGTGTTTGACATAGCAAACAAGTGCTCTATGTGTGCCGCTGATAAGCCGCCACATCCAGGACCTCAAAGCACAATTGACTGGGTAATCTTATTTTATAAATCAGTCTAAATGTTCATATTTCTAAAATTACACTGCTTTTGAAATGATAAACTCATTTTTTCTAAATTTAGAATTGTAGTTTCGACAAGAACATCCTAAATATTTGTGAACCTCATGCGCGAATATATTACTTGACCTTTATATATCCAGGAAAGAAATATGCATTCAATTTAAAAGCTAAATTTGTGTTCCAAAAGTTTGTGGTAGCAGACTAGTAAAATGAATTACTCTCCCCATCATTATAATGCCGTTATCGGTACTGGGAAACCAAGTAGCACGTTACAATTATCTTTCTGCGCCACCTTATTACCTTACTCCAGACAAAATTGCAGGCTGCCAACATTGACAGCTAGAGAGAGAGCTAGAGAGAAAGCTAGAGAGCTAGAGGGCTAGTGAGAAAGCTATAGAGAGCGCTATAGAGAGCTATAGCGAGAGAGCTATATTGAGAGTGCTATAGAGCTACAGATATAGAGCTAGAGAGAGAGATATCTAGAGATAGATAAAGCTAGAGAGAGATAGAGCTCAAGAGAGAGCAAGAGCGCTAGAGAGAAGGCTATAGAGAGCGCCAGAGCGAGAGCTATGGAGCTACAGATATATAGCTATAGAGAGATATAGAAATATATAGAGCTAGAGAGAGATGGTGAGAAAGAGAGCGAGAGAGAGAAAGAGAGAGAGAGAAATTTCGATTCTGACCCTTTTCATAAACGTAATTTGGCACCTATGGTTCTATTTGATTAATTATACAGTTTTACAAGAGGTTAAGAACCTTGTTTATCCCAAAGTTGTAAGTTGTTTATCCAAAAGTTGTTAATCACAAAGACACCACTCAGCCGCAATGGCACTGTCCCTCAAATAAATAAAAAATCTGTGTTGAAAGAAAGATAAAAGTATTAGAATAAATGTAGTAAAATAAGCTATATTGTAAGTGAACAAAAAAAAAAAGAAAAGCCACATAGTAAAAACATACATTCAATTTGCAGTAGGCCTATAGGCCAGTGTAATCTTTTTTGGTAAACCTGCCATCCAGTGGCTTTCGCCTGTGTGATTGCCAACATCCCTCAGGCGGAGGGATCCATAAATGATATGGAAAGACGTGAGTCGCGTGTCACCGGAAGTAAGTCGGAGCTGTTAGCGGCGCTGCTGTTTCAGCTGATAAAGCGTTTGTGTAAGGCACTGATAACATGTAAACTGTTCATTCACATTAATCTTGTGTCATAAACAAATCATAAACACCCCTAAAAACCAAAGAGTTGTGGTATTTTTAACTGCAGCCACAACTCATGACTGGTGAGTTGCTACTCCTGGCTCATGACTCAATGAGTTTTCTAATATTTTCATTAGAAAGCTTAAACTTGACCTTCTAATAAAATAGATATTCATGTATGAGGTTGACAGATATTGTCATATTCAAAACACACTTCTTGTTGAAAAAAAAACTAAAACATTTTGATGACTTTTTGAACTAAAACATTTTGAAATATTACTTGCTTAATAATTTGTAATGTGGTGTAAATAAAGGAAATTAGGACTTCATTTGATAATGCTCAAATGTAGCAAAAAATTGGTTTTGTGCAATTGCATTTACTCATTGTGGTTATGTTTGTATGTTAGTATTTGGCCAAAATTCTGCCATTGTTAACCCTTTCTTTGATACTCATCTTATTGTTACATTGGTCTTGCTTTGTTGATTTAGCTCATGTATAAAGAATGTTGTGTTTGTTTTCCAGTTGCAATGCAGTAAATGCAACAGATGGTACCATGAGGAGTGCCTGAAATTTCCAGAACGCAGAGTGAAAAAAATCAGACAGCCAGAAAACACATGGCATTGCAGCTTGTGCTGAATTCAGTTTTTGTGTGGGTGTGACTGCATATGACATCAGAACATGTGTATTATTATTTTTTTATTGTATGATAATATTATGGCTGTCAATCGCTGAATTTTTTCAAACGCAATTTATCTTAGTTGTGAAATGCGATTAATCGCGATTAATCATGTTACATTTTTTTTTTAATAATTATATTCATTTAGAGTACACAGTCATATTTAAAGCACTTGATCAAGGAGTTTAAAAATGTTAAAATTATATTTTTTCTTCCACCTACATGTTCCAGCAATGTACTAAGATGTAGAATAAGCTCAGACCGATTCACCACAACTGCCTCTGAAATCCTGCACTGTCACTCAAAAAGCGGTAACTTCGTGTCCGACTTGCCGTCATGCACAAGCATAATATAGAAGCTGCAGTTACACGCATGACCAGAGGTGGCAGTTGTAAAATAACCATCTTGCATCCAGTCCCTTTAAAGCTGCTCTAAGCGATCTCGTTTTGCTGGTCAAGAACCGATGCATTAACAATAAGCTAGATGCGTCACCTTGTGCGTCACACGCACAAACTGTAGAAGAAGACCAGCGCTGCACCTCGCAGCTCCCTCACCCGTTAATTATACTACTCCACTGAATGATGAATACATTTGAAAAAGACATTGCTTGAGGCAGCTTTAATAAAGGTACCTCATCGTGTGAAAAGATTGGAGACCCCTGGCTTACAATATGTAGTTAAAGGAATTGGCCACCGTTTTTACATACTGAGATATGTTCTTACCTTAGCTTTTGACGACCCGTGCCTTTAGTCACGTTGACACAGCGCAGACGGCGTTAGCATTTAGCCTCCTCCTCTCCACTATAGCTCCATACGAGGTCAAGATAGAAACTACCAAGCTCTAAAACTAAAGAGCTAAAAGCACTAAAAACATGCAAAATAGGCCAGGATGAATGATGTGTGTGAGTGAATGTATGGTGGTGTCAGAGGGTCCGTTGGCGCAGACATGTGTAGTCGCGAAAGCGCTTCTGACAGTCTCCCTCAGGGGAAACTGAAGCTACAAACGTAGCTTTCCACCACCGAGTATGGAGTGAATGTACATTTGTCTCATGTAAAGCGCTTTGTGACCATGTCTGTGAAAGGCGCTATATAAATAAAGATCTTCTTCTTCTTCTTCTTCTTCTTCTCTTCCACGTTTTCCCTATTACTGCGCGGATTTCGAACTACTCCTGGTATTATTGCGCCTCACAATATAGTTCCCCTTTTATCGGCTTTGAAAATCCACATTGGTTATTTTTGTGTAATTATGCTTTGTAGTGTAATACAACATAACCATATTTAAATAGGGAAAACGTGGAAGAGATCGGTAGCTTCTATCTTCACCTCGTTTGGAGCTATAGAGGAGAGGAGGAGAGGCTAAATGCTAACGCCGTCTGTGCTGTGTTCACGTGACTGAGGGCACGGGTGTAGACAAGAGAGGTACAAATCAACTCGTCTAAGCTAAGGTAAGAACATATCTCAGTATGTAAAAACGGTGGCCTATTCCTTTAATACAAGTGTTTTGTCTGGTCATGTGTGGCTCAGATACTGTTTGGTCAAAAAATATGATGCGATTAATCACGATTAATGTAATTAATTGCGATTAATGATATTTCCTATTAATCGCGATTAATATCGACAGCTCTAGATAATATTATTATTATATAATTGTGTGTTATTTAAGTGTTAATTAATTAATTAATTATATTCTTTTTCCATCACTTTAACAATTGTCTTTATTATTTTTTGTCACCAGTTCAGCAAGTAAAATAAGTTTATAGCTTATACCGTGGCTACAGGGGTATCTGTGCAAAGTATGGTCAAAACACTTAAATATTAGTGGAATCTGACCTCTGCTACTTCAATCAATCAATCAATTGATTGATTGATTGATCAATCAGTCGATCAATCAATCAATTAAAGTTTTTCTACAGAACTTTACAACACTTTGCAAACAAAAATGCTTTACATGAATAAGTTTTAATAAGTGGATCTTTAGTCTACACTTAAACAACGGCAAGTCAGTGATGACTCAGTTTGACTGGGAGTGAGGTTCACAGTTTTGGCTCTGCCACACTAAAAGCACAATCCCCCTACTGCTTATATACCTGGAATACCATATGAGGAGCTCTGCTTGGATGGTAGACGTCCAGAAACTAAGACAGATGGTGAGTAGTATATCGATGAAGTGACTTAAAAAAAACAATGTCCCAATTTTTTAATAAATACAAAAGCGGACTGGGATCCCAGGGGCGTGTGCAATGTGATCACGACCTGGAAACGGGAAAGTGGAAGAAAATGTATGGATGAACTGGGAGCCAGTGGAGCGAGGGTAGGAGTGGGATAATGTGGGAGTATTAAGATTAATTATAATGGGCAAGTAAATGTGTGGGAAGCTGAGTTTTTTACAAAGTGTAGGATGGCAGTGCTATAAAGACTGTGATCCCAGAGTACAATACATTATAGAAGTACATGCGTTAAGTGATTAAAGCAAGTCACAACAAGGAAAAAAGAAAAAGTGTCCTTTAACGCAGCTGAAAGAAGGCTACATTTGACAAAAAAAGTGTTATTACAAACGCAAGGTTTGACAATGAATGACTTTTTTGAGTATATTTTAATATGATGCCAAACTTGGCCTTTTGTGTGAATTATGACCATGTTTGAACTCAGTTTACTCCAGATTTCTGCAGTAAAAGTGTCTGGTCTGTTGCAGGTGTATAGGGGGCAGCACTGAGGCCATGACTGCAGTGAAATGTCTTGCACAGCTTCCTTGAGTATTTTTAATATGATGCCCAAAATGGCCTTTTGTGTGAATTATGACCATGTTTGAACTCAGTTTACTACAGATTTCTGTAGTAAAAGTGTCTGGTCTGTTGCAGGTGGATAGGGGGCAGCACTGAAGCCATGACTGCAGTGAAAGATCTTGCACAGCTTCTTTGGTTTTTTTTTAATATGATGCCAAACTTGGCCTTTTGTGTCAATTATGACCATGTTTGAACTCAGTTTACGCCAGATTTCTGCAGTAAAAGTGGCTGTTCTGTTGCAGGTGTATAGGGGGCAGCACTGAGGCCATGACTGCAGTGAAAGATCTTGCACAGCTTCCTTGAGTATTTTTTAATATGATGCCAAACTTGGCCTTTTGTGTCAATTATGACAATGTTGGAACTCAGTTTACTCCAGATTTCTGCAGTAAAAGTGGCTGGTCTGTTGCAGGTGTATAGGGGGCAGCACTGAGGCCATGTCTGCAGTGAAAGATCTTGCACAGCTTCTTTGGTTTTTTTTTTATATGATGCCAAACTTGGCCTTTTGTGTCAATTATGACCATGTTGGAACTCAGTTTACTCCAGATTTCTGCAGTAAAAGTGGCTGGTCTGTTGCAGGTGTATAGGGGGCAGCACTGAGGCCATGTCTGCAGTGAAAGATCTTGCACAGCTTCTTTGGTTTTTTTTTTATATGATGCCAAACTTGGCCTTTTGTGTCAATAATGACCATGTTGGAACTCAGTTTACTCCAGATTTCTGCAGTAAAAGTGGCTGGTCTGTTGCAGGTGTATAGGGGGCAGCACTGAGGCCATGTCTGCAGTGAAAGATCTTGCACAGCTTCTTTGGTTTTTTTTTTATATGATGCCAAACTTGGCCTTTTGTGTCAATTATGACCATGTTGGAACTCAGTTTACTCCAGATTTCTGCAGTAAAAGTGGCTGTTCTGTTGCAAGTGTATAGGGGGCAGCACTGAGGCCATGTCTGCAGTGAAAGATCTTGCACAGCTTCTTTGTTTTTTTTTTTATATGATGCCAAACTTGGCCTTTTGTGTCAATTATGACCATGTTTGAACTCAGTTTACCCCAGATTTCTGCAGTAAAAGTGGCTGGTCTGTTGCAGGTGGATAGGGGGCAGCACTGAGGCCATGACTGCAGTGAAAGATCTTGCACAGCTTCTTTGGTTTTTCTTTAATATGATGCCAAACTTGGCCTTTTGTGTCAATTATGACCATGTTTGAACTCAGTTTACTCCAGATTTCTGCAGTAAAAGTGGCTGGTCTGTTGCAGGTGTATAGGGGGCAGCACTGAGGCCATGACTGCAGTGAAAGATCTTGCACAGCTTCCTTGAATATGTTTTAATATGATGCCAAACTTGGCCTTTTATGTCAATTATGACCATGTTTGAACTCAGTTTACCCCAGATTTCTGCAGTAAAAGTGGCTGGTCTGTTGCAGGTGGATAGGGGGTAGCACTGAGGCCATGCCTGCAGTGAAAGATCTTGCACAGCTTCCTTGAATATGTTTTAATATGATGCCAAACTTGGCCTTTTATGTCAATTATGACCATGTTTGAACTCAGTTTACCCCAGATTTCTGCAGTAAAAGTGGCTGGTCTGTTGCAGGTGTATAGGGGGCAGCACTGAGGCCATGTCTGCAGTGAAAGATCTTGCACAGCTTCCTTGAGTATTTTTTAATATGATGCCAAACTTGGCCTTTTGTGTCAATTATGACCATGTTGGAACTCAGTTTACTCCAGATTTCTGCAGTAAAAGTGGCTG